>NC_047509.1:42444120-42494477 GCF_902827115.2 Pseudochaenichthys georgianus
GGGATCCGCCATGGCTACCTGTTGCTGTTTTACCTGAGAGATGCAGGAGGAAGACAAAGCGGGGTTCCTGGGTAGTGAGGCTGAGGAATTGTGAGAACCGGCCTCCTCTACTGAGTATTCTTCTGGCAAATGTCCAGTCATTGGACAATAAGCTGGATGAACTCAGAAGCAGGATGGCTTTTCAACAGAGACTTGGATCAACTCCGCTATCCCGGTCTCCCCCATTGCCCCTGACAGATTTACTATTTTTCGCAAGGACCGGACTGTTAACTCAGGGAAAAGTAAGGGAGGAGGTGTGTGCTTTATGGTGAACAATAACTGGTGCACAGATGTGGGCATTATTTATTCGGACTGTTCTCCTCATTTAGATCGGATGCCGGCCTTTCCATTTGCCGAGGGAATTTACATCGGTTGTGCTTACAGCAGTGTATGTGCCACCACACGCTGACAACAACACAGCATTGGATCAGCTGTTTGGTGTGATTGACAGGACAGACACTTCACGGCCAGAGGCGGCTTTCATTGTGGCCGGGGATTTTAACACTGCCAACATGAAGAAGGTCCTGCCGAAGTACTATCAACACATCAGCTGCCGGACGTGCGGTGGAGATCACATCTCACTGCGAGGTCGAGCGTGTTCCAAGGCCGCTGAGTTCCAGGGTAGCGTCTGTGAGACTCGTTTGCGGGACCGTTGTGAGAGTCACCAGTTGTTGATGGACACCAAGATGATTTACCCGGTCACCTTCCCATTCAGCCTGTCCTCCCTCGCCCTGGAAACCATGCAGATCCCGGGCTCGCTCAACCTGGCGTTCCTCACACAAGTCTTATCCCCATGGAGGGTGGAGAATTTGATGTAGTGGCCACATGACATTCACTAGCCCACAAAGACTTTCTACAAGACAATCATCAAAAGAGAGATTCAAAGCGTTGAAAATACTAAAAAAAATTAAAAAATAAAACAAAATAAAGATCACATCTCACTGCTGCTGCTGCTGCTTACAGGCAGAAACTCAAACGGGATAGGCCGGTGACACTGCAAAGGCTGTAACATCCGGAACATGTGGGCGGGACTAAGAACAATGACTGCCTACAAAGGGGCAGCGGGTGGTGTTAGGGGTCTGTCTGTGTGTGCGTTTCTCCCAGATGAGCTAAACATATTCTATGGTTGTTTTCACATCCAACAAGCTGTGGAGGCACAGAAAGCCCTGGAGCCCTGCCTTTTTGTTTCAAACAGGGCAGATGTGTGCAAATCCTTTAAAAGGTTTAACTCACACAAGGCCGTGTTCTCAGGGCGTGTGCAGTTCAGCTGGCAGAGGCGTTCACGGACATCTTCAACAGGTCCCTGCTGCAGTCTGTAGTCCCCACATGCTTCAAACACTCCACCCTCGTTCCTGTTCACAAAGGAATAAAGCCACCAGCCTCAACGACTACCGCCCAGTAGCACTCACCTTTATCATCATGAAGTGCTTTGAGCGGTTAGTCAAAACCTTCATCACCTCCTCCCTCCCTGACTCTCTGGACCCCCTGCAGTTTGCCTACAGAGCAAACAGGTCCATCACCCACCCCCTCCACACTGCCCTCTCCCACCTGGACCAGAGGAACACATATGTGAGAATGCTGTTCATTGATTACAGTTCAGCTTTCAACACCATTCTGCCCTCCAAGCTGGTCATCAAGCTGAGAGACCTCGGGCTCAACAGCGCCCTCTGTGACTAGATCCTGAACTTCCTGACGGGCAGACCCCAGGATGTGTGGGTGGGAAACATCACATCCTCCACCCTGATCCTCAACACCGGAGCCCCTCAAGGCTGCGTGCTCAGCCCTCTCCTCTACTCCCTGTTCACTCACGACTGCTTGGCCACACACAGCTCCAACACCATCGGGAAGTTTGCTGACAACACGACCGTCATCGACCAGATCACAGACGGCGACGAGACGGCGTACAGAGAGGAGGTCGAAAACCAGACATCTTGGTGCCAGGATAACAACCTCCATCCCAACGTTATCAAAACCAAGGAGCTGATTGTGGATTACAGGAAGCAGCAGAGAGAGGGACACGCCCCCATCGCCATCAATGGGACTACGTGGAGAGAGTTAGCAGCTTCGGGTTCCTCTGTGTCCACATCACTGAGGACCTGACATGGACTCTTCACACCACCACCATCACCTAAACGGCTCGACAGCGGCTCTTCTTCCTCCGCAGGCTGAGGACATGGACTCATAGAGAGGATCCTCACCTTCTACAGGTGCACCATAGAGAGGATCCTGACCTTCTACAGGTGCACCATAGAGAGGATCCTGACCTTCTACAGGTGCACCATAGAGAGCATCCTGACCTTCAACAGGTGCTCCATAGAGAGCATCCTGACCTTCTACAGGTGCTCCATAGAGAGCATCCTGACCTTCTACAGGTGCTCCATAGAGAGCACCCTGACCTTCTACAGGTGCTCCATAGAGAGGATCCTGACCTTCTACAGGTGCTCCATAGAGAGGATCCTGACCTTCTACAGGTGCTCCATAGAGAGGATCCTGACCTTCTACAGGTGCACCATAGAGAGGATCCTGACCTTCTACAGGTGCTCCATAGAGAGGACCCTGACCTTCTACAGGTGCTCCATAGAGAGGACCCTGACCTTCTACAGGTGCACCATAGAGAGCATCCTGACCTTCTACAGGTGCTCCATAGAGAGGATCCTGACCTTCTACAGGTGCTCCATAGAGAGGATCCTGACCTTCTACAGGTGCTCCATAGAGAGCATCCTGACCTTCTACAGGTGCTCCATAGAGAGGGTCCTGACCTTCTACAGGTGCTCCATAGAGAGGACCCTGACCTTCTACAGGTGCACCATAGAGAGGATCCTGACCTTCTACAGGTGCACCATAGAGAGGATCCTGACCTTCTACAGGTGCACCATAGAGAGCATCCTGATCTTCTACAGGTACACCATAGAGAGCATCCTGACCTTCTACAGGTGCTCCATAGAGAGGACCCTGACCTTCTACAGGTGCACCATAGAGAGGATCCTGACCTTCTACAGGTGCTCCATAGAGAGGATCCTGACCTTCTACAGGTGCACCATAGAGAGCATCCTGACCTTCTACAGGTGCACCATAGAGAGGATCCTGACCTTCTACAGGTGCTCCATAGAGAGGATCCTGACCTTCTACAGGTGCACCATAGAGAGGATCCTGACCTTCTACAGGTGCTCCATAGAGAGGATCCTGACCTTCTACAGGTGCACCATAGAGAGCATCCTGATCTTCTACAGGTACACCATAGAGAGCATCCTGACCTTCTACAGGTGCTCCATAGAGAGGACCCTGACCTTCTACAGGTGCACCATAGAGAGGATCCTGACCTTCTACAGGTGCTCCATAGAGAGGATCCTGACCTTCTACAGGTGCACCATAGAGAGCATCCTGACCTTCTACAGGTGCACCATAGAGAGGATCCTGACCTTCTACAGGTGCTCCATAGAGAGGATCCTGACCTTCTACAGGTGCACCATAGAGAGGATCCTGACCTTCTACAGGTGCTCCATAGAGAGGATCCTGACCTTCTACAGGTACACCATAGAGAGGATCCTGACGGGCTCTACAGAGGGTTGTAAAAAACAGGACGGAGCTGCCATCCATGGAGGACCTCTGGACCCAGCAATTCAGGAAGAAAGCCCTCAGGATTATAAAAGACCCCCATCACCCCAGCAACAACCTGTTCTCTCTGCTGCCGTCTGGCATGGCAAGGCAAGTTTATTTATATAGCACCTTTCAGTACGTGACAATTCAAAGTGCTTTACAAAATAAAATAAAAGACATTTAAGAATAAATACAGTAAAAACACATTATATAATGGCATTTTACAACAGGTATTTAAAAGGCAAAGATAATAAGATGAACACAACAGTTATACAATACATGAATAAAAAGCAAACTGCAGTGTGAATATGAGCAGTTCAATTAAAAGCATTTCAATTAAAAGCAGCGGCACAAATATATGTTTTCAGTCTCGATTTGAAAATAGTACGAGTTTCTGCGGATGTGCATGATTCAGGCAGTTTATTCCAGATTGTGGGGGCATAATAGCTAAACGCCGCTTTTCCATGTTTTGTTCTTACTCTCGGAACCGAGAGCAGACCCGTTCCAGAAGACCTGAGACACCTTGATGGTTCATAATTATACAAGAGATCGTTGATATACTTTGGTCCTGAGCCATTTAGTGATTTAAAAACGCAATAGAACTTTAAAATACATTCTTTGGCCGACTGGAAGCCAGTGTAAAGATTTCAGAACCGGACTGATGTGATCCACTCTTTTAATGTTAGTGAGGACTCGAGCAGCAGCGTTCTGTATCAGCTGCAGCTTTTTGATGGATTTTGTTGTCAGCCCTGTGAAGACACTATTACAGTAGTCGAGTCTACTGAAGATAAAAGCATGGACAAGCTTTTCTAAGTCCTGTTGTGACATTAGTTTTTTAATCCTAGATATGTTCTTCAGGTGATAGTAGGCTGATTTAATAACTGTTGTAATGTGACTGTTAAAATTCAGGTTTGAGTCCATCACTACACCTAGATTTCTCGCTTTATTAGTTGTTTTGTAGTCTGCCAACTGAAGCTCTGCGATTACTTTTAATCGGTCCTTCTTTGCTCCAAAAACCTCCCATTCATAACTGCAATGTAGGTATGTACAAATTACAATAAAAGCCCTGACTCCTTGAATTTTTTGTTTTAACCTGTTAAGCCCTGAGCCTGTTTTTCAGGTCTCAGGCTCGAAAATGACATTCCCAGAACAAATGACCATATCTTCCTTTCTAAAAGGGTTAAATTAATAATCTTTTTCCTCAAAGTAATGATAAACCTGTGAGTTGGATGTAGAAAATTCAGAATCAATATAGATATTTTTTATTTTAAAGGAAATTCAGATTGAACATGGTAAAAAACTGTAAATTATAGTGTCCGTCCAAACATTCTTTTTTACTTATAGTGAAAACTACCCTTGGATGATGGTAAGGTAGACTACAAGCTTTAGGAATCCAAAGTACAACATATAATAAGTACCCTGTATCAGGATTGATGCAAAACAAGTGACATTTGACCTTTTTAGAGAGGTTTAGCAAAAAAAACTCCACCTCTGAGGTGATTTGGGTGGATATGGGGGTTTTACCGTTTCTCTGGAACCCATTGGTCGATTTTGGTGATTGACATTTCTTTCTGACCGTTAGAGCCAATAGAATCGAAGGGGAATTTCCCCATACACACACATGGTAAAAAAAGGTGGGGGCTTTGTGCATGCAGGTTTGCATCAAAGTGAAGCTATCTCTCGCTCTGACATCTGGAAACGGAAAAGCAGGTTTATTGCTTATAGATTATCAGAAATCATTTCATTGAAGACCACTTTTGACCAGACAACGACCAAGGTAAGCCATGTTGCCGTTTTTAGCTACAGAGCGCCACATGTTTTGATGTCTGTTCTTGTTAATAGCTTTGCGAGTTCTTATAATGGAGTGATGATTTATGTACCGATCGATTCTGTGTCATCTCACGATGCGAATCGATGGGTGCAGCTACGATAAGTAATAAGGGTGTTTTGAGTGAGTTTCTGTGCAACACGCCGTTAGCGTTTTTCGCTCGTGGCTAATTCATAGGCTCAGCAATAGCTTTGTGTTTAATATTGGGGTAGTTTTACTCCCCTAGAGGGACTATTCAAAACAGGAATCGAACGTGTCCTACCCCCCCCCCCCCCCCCCCTTAGGTCACAGGCTCCTCCAACAGTGCTACGCAATAAAACAGATAGGCCTACACAGAAAAAATAGTGAAATAGTGCAATAAGAGTCTACAAGTGATTGGAATATGATATATTAGATACATAATTTCTAAGTAGCAGCCAGATGAATGTTATGGATGTTGTTTCTAAGTTCAGGTGTTTAATAATCGTATAGCCTGTGGGATGAAGCTGTCCCTGTGTCTGGTGGTTTTAGTCCGGATGCTGCGGTACCGCCTGCCAGACGGCAGCAGACAGAACAGTTTGTGGCTGGGGTGATGGGGGTCTTTTATAATCCTGAGGGCTTTCTTTAAGGTTAACCTGGTATTTTTACTCCACTACATTTATTTGAGTTACTTTACAGATTTGGATTAATGATGTGAAATATAAACAGCCCTTAAATCAGACTTTAGTTACACCTGAGTGAAATTCAGTGAAGGTGATTGTCAAGTGCCAACAATCAGGCAAGATATTTGATAGTTGGTGCTTGAGAAGACTACATATTTATCTGCAGATCCGTTTAAAGCATATTCATTACTCGTTATTCTCTAATAGTTCATTAAAGACTGTATATAATTGCTATTTTGCACATCCCTTTCAAGATTTTCTAAGGTGTATTGACATATCATATACACAACAGTGTAGTTATGTAATGAATGAAAAACTTGAGTCACAGGTTCCGCAACAGTGTGTATTGTTCCACAAGGTTCCATACGGAACCTAGGCATCCTATCTGACCAAACCCTCTCCTACAACAAATACATCAAACAGATCACCAAGACAGCGCTCTTCCACCTCAAAAACATCGCCCGTCTACGTCCATCCCTCTCCCCCACTGCTGCAGAAACCCTCATCCACGCCTTCATCACCTCCCATCTGGACTATTGCAACAGCCTCCTCTATGGTTCACCTGCAAAAATCCTCAACAAACTTCAATACATCCAGAACTCCGCCGCCCGTCTACTCACCCACACCCGAATCCGTGAACACATTACACCCGTCCTCATCAAGCTCCACTGGCTCCCCATCCCCCAGAGAATTCAGTACAAAATCCTCCTAATGACAAAGCCCTCCATAACCTGGCCCCATCCTACCTAACTGACCTCCTCCACAGACACACTCCCACTCGCTCTCTCTGCTCTGCTGCTGCCAACCTCCTGTCCCCCCCCACCCGGACCAACCTCAAGTCCTGGGGCGGCAGAGCCTTCTCCGTTGCTGCACCTACCCTCTGGAACTCACTACCCCAATCCATCAGAGATTCTTCCTCCCTCACAGCATTCTAAACATCACTCAAAACCCACCTGCTCAACACTGCATTCAACCACTGCCCCCCCCCCCCCCCCCTATTTTCTGTTTTCTTTTTGTATTTTTCTTTGTTTTTTTTCTTGTTTTTTTTAATTCTCTGTCAAAGCGTCTTTGAGTTTCCTGAAAAGCGCTATACAAGTCTCATGTATTATTATTATTATTATTAACATGCACACTGCCGTCGTATTTTACGTTTCTAAGGTAGGCGGACATGAAACTATTCATCAAAACTATAAATAATAATCTAAGTTATTGAGTTTTTAGCATAATACTTCAGAATCTTAAAACCCCTTAATGTTTGTATGCAATTGTGCTAAATTCAACACTGGAATAAAGCAAATATTAATATGTTTGCATGACATTAGTTATTTATATTTTGATATCACTTAATTATATGTTTATTACATTTAAGTCAAGCTAAGGTACATGTGATGGTAGCTAGTTAATGCTCTTACCTGTGAGGCCAACAGCATAATAACCAGACTGTATCATTAAAACTAAGTACCAGTTCTAGATCCTTGACTTTAGACAAACAATTCAAAAGACAAAATGTATTTAAAGACCAATCTTTATTTGAATGTGCCTCTTAACCTGAGATATTAGTTATAAAGTAATAGGATTGACAATCTAAAAAAACTGAGCAACTCAACAGTCAACTTTATATTTCTTATTGTCTAAACTAAAGCATTTATTATTTTCATTTCCCCCCTCTCATATTCAGAGTGGACGGATTGAGACAGCGTGGTGTCCAGAGGGCTGCAGAGACTTCAGGGAGAAACCTCCGTGTGATGTACGTCCTGTCTGTTGGTTTGGAGAGGACTGAGGGTCTTTCCTCAGCGAGGAGGACCAGGCCTGATGGAGGAGCCCATGCTGGGCAAAGCTGATACCAACTGCACAGGCCTAGTCTGTCACTTTATTTGACTAAATGTGTTTACTTATACATTTAATAGGTTTACACGTTCTGTCCATATGTGGTTTTTATTCAAAACATTTTTGATTAAGTTTTGGTTCACATTTCAATAAATTGTATTTGTATTTGCACTCCTTTTGTCCATTATTCTTACTGAAAATGTTAGATTACACATTCACATCTGACTGAAGATTGGCCCCATTTATTTGTGACGTTGCAAACTCTGCGGTACAAGGCACAAGTGATGTGAAGCTCATAAAGCGAGGCAAATAGAAATAATCAGCTGATGGAGTGTAGATGTGGAAATAGGTGCATTCGATCAGCTGACTGTGTTTTTACAATAAAAGTAGTTTCTTAGTGAATGTCCTGTACCGGTCTTAAAATCTCATAACATCAGCTTTTAATGTTCCTCTTGGATGTTCTTCTTGACCCTCAGAGAAGGAGAAAATGTCGTGTCTTTCAGGCATGTCCTTTCCTAACAAAAATGACAGGAAACATAAAACATATTATTGCAGAACAAGTGTGTTATTTATGAAAGCAGTGTGTTTGTGTGTTTAGGGGCTGTAGATAGAACTATTTTGTAATTGTAATTATAGCGGCCAAAATCATAAAAATATAAGAAAGACATATAACGCTAAGTAAAGTGCCGCTGAGGCACCCGTCAGCTAATCTTACGCATGGGAAAGAATCAAGATCCGAGCAAAAGTCGTTTCAGTGCAATTTATTATACACATCAAGCATTTTTTCTTCCTTCTTACCCGATGGTAAAAACCATATGCCTACCGGGTGCGCCGCTCACTACCACCTGTTTCCCTGATTTATAATGAGCAGGTCTCCCCTCCCCTGGTGCCCAAAGGCTGCCTTTACAAAAACAGAGGCTCAAGTGATCAAGTTATATAAGAATTAAAAGGAAGATTTACTATAAACAGAAAAGAACAATAAAATAAATGGATAACTATTAAATAATATAAGCTCCTAGATATGGCTTCATCATACCGGCCCCTAATTGTGATGCTATATAGCAAATCAATTACATTAATTAATTACATTAAATATTTTAAACTACGCAAAATATCTAATCACATTTTTGTTTATCATACAAAATCAACTAATATGCATATATACATTCAACAAGTCATTTCAATTAGCCCCCACTTAGATCCCCCCCCAATGTTCATGCTGCCTCAGTGTCTTTTGTGGTTTCACCACTCACTGTCCCTGAGGCAGGGGACAATAGTCCAAAGAATAACAGCGTAGTATGAAAAAGAGAGGTTTGTGTATGGAAAGATATAAGAAAGATAGTATGTGTGTGTGCAGGGGATAAGGGGTAGGGCATTGGCTAGCTATTGGCTCAGTTGGCTTCCAGGAATAGACAGAGCTTGCTAATGGGCCTGTCACGGAGGTGATCTCTGGGCTCATAGATCTCGGCCTCCGTTACGGGTTGTTTAGTTTTTTGTTGTTGAAAAGTGTTCCCCTTTCCCCATGTCTGTCGTTGATTGTGTGCACCTGGTGCCCTGTGTTGTCTCCTCCCCCCTCACCTGTGTCTTGTTGTGCTGATTAGTGTGTAGGTATTTAGGCTCTGTTTTCCCTGTCTGTGTAGGCTGGTAGTGTGGGTGAGATCCTTGTGGCTGCTGACTGTGTTCAGGGGAACAGCAATTGAGGCTGTGAATCATGTGCTTATGATTTGAATAAATGCCCACACCGGGTTGTATTTTTGGACGTTCTGCCTCTGCCTCCTTGCTTGGTCGGGCCGCTCAATTGTCAGCTTCACAGGGCCTTTGCAGGATGTTAGTCTTGGTCTGGACTAACACACTTCTGACCAGACCTTTGGGTCCGGGCAGGGTTTTAACCACATGGCCGAGGGGCCATGAGTTCCTTGGTGCTGTTTCATCGACGATGACCACAATATCGTTGGGTTGAAGATTCCTTCAAGTGTTGACCCACTTTTGCCTTTGCTGCATGAGTGGCAGATATTCTTTAGCCCACCTCTGCCAGAAGAGGTCTGCAATGTATTGAACTTGTCTCCATCTCTTTCTGGTGTAGAGGTCATCTTTGCAAAAAGAGTCCAGGTGGTAGGAGTGGTTTGGTTTTCAGCTGCAGCAGGTGGTTTGGCGTGAGGGGTTCTAAATCATTAGGATCAACTGACACAGTTGTGATTGGTCTGTCATTGAGAATAGATTCAACTTCACAAAAGGCTGTTTGTAGCATTTCATCATCCATGACCTGATGTTTAAGAACTGAAAAGAGTACTTTTTTCACCAGCCTGATCAGTCTTTCCCACACTCCTCCAAAGTGTGCTCCTGATGGGGGATTGAACAGCCACCTGACTTGCTCAGAGAGCAGGGAATCCTGGATCTTTTTTGTGATCAAGCTGGTTTAGAGCAGTCTCCAGTTCTTTCTGAGCGCCTAAAAAGTTGGTCCCACGATCTGTTCTGATTGTTAGCATTGGTCCTCTCCGACATGAAAACCGCCTTATGGCGTTGATGCAGGAGTTAGTATCCAAGGTACTCGCCACCTCCAGATGAATAGCTCGACTCACAAGGCAGGTGAATATTACCCCCCACCGCTTCACATGGCTTCCACCTCTTTTAACCACGATGGGTTCGAAATAGGTAATTCCCACATGAGAGAAAGGTGGAAGGTCTGGAGCCACATGATCTTCAGTTAGGTCAGCCATTTTTTGTTCTCCAACTCTAGCTTGCATGCGTCTACAAAAAACACAAGCCTTTATTATTTTCCTTACAGAAGAGTTGGCAGAGGGTAACCAGAATGTCTGGCCTAGTCTGGAGAGCATGTGGTTCCTGTTACGGTAGAGCGAAGGAAGCAGATAGGACCCAAATGCAGATTAATGTGAAATTCCTTTATTTCAAGGCTATACTGACAAAGACAGAACAAAACACTCACCGAGGACAAGCCAAATCACAAGACGAACCGACACTGAACACTGGGAGACAGGGGAATTTAAACACAGGGTAACTAGACACAGGTGGGAACAATCAGGGGCGGGGCTGACACTGATGAGCACAGGAGACACACAAGGAGTGACAGATGAAAACCATCAGGAAATTAGACACCAGGGAAACTAACGACAGACATGAAAATACAGGGAAAAGAGACCAGACAATATACCCAGAGGAAAACATGACAGGGAGAACAACAAAACACCCAAACCAAGACATAGAAAACGTGACATAACACAATAATCGTAACAGTTCCTCCAGAGTGTCCGACCTGCTGATGAATATTGCGTAGAATCATTTTGGATATGTGGGAGTTTTTTGGAAGGATTATCGGGTTTCTCAAATGTACTGGCATAGCAGATTTACTTATGCGTCCTCCAATCCGTAGGATACCTTCATCCAGAATAGGATCAACTTTGCGTAAGGCAGCTTTTCCTTTCTTTAGCAGCCTCAGCTCAGATTCAAAGTTGCGCTCTTGTTCGTAGTGAATGATGGATTTCTCTGCTTCCTCCAAAGATAGTCCTTGTTGTCTTTCTGCAGTTTTGGAGTGGGTCACTGGTGCTTTAGCTCTTTTGGATTGAAGCAGTCTTTTGAGTTTCAACAACCAACCAACTGCTCTCTGTAGTTTTTTCCAAGAGGAGTAGTGTTCAATGAGGTCGGTGGTTGCACAGTTATTTATTTTCAAGCTGTTAACAGAGATGTCCTTTTTAATCTCTGGATCATTAAAGAGGATGTGGCCAAGATCCTTTGGCTCTTCGGGCCATTCACTTTCCTCCTTTGACAGGAAGTCAGGGCCATTCAACCATCTTGTGGACTGCAAGAATGATTCAATATTCAATCCACGTGATGCAAAGCCTGCTGGATTGTCCTTGGAACTTACATGCCTCCATTGGCTTTATTGGGACAAGTTGTGAATCACAGCTATCCTATTAGCAACGTAGGTATGGAATCTTTTTGTTTGGTTGTGGATGTATTTTAGTGCTTATGTACTATCTGTCCAGAAGGTTGATTTCTGTAGTTTCATGTTTAGTTCCTTCTGTAACATCCTGTCTACTTTTACAGCAAGTGTAGCAGCTGCGAGCTCCAGTCTGGGAATGGTGATTTGCTTCAGAGGATTGACTCTGGTTTTCCCGAGAATGAATGACACGTGAGTGTCTCCTTTGTGGTTCGTGAATCTAATGTAGCTTGCAGTGCCATGCCCTGTTTCACTCGCATAACAGAAGTGATGCAGCTCAGCAGTCCTTATGAGTCCAACATGTTCAGGCTTCATGCACCTGTCCACTTCAAATCTGCTCAGCTGATCCAGTTCTGCTATCCATCTTTGCCATGACTTTGAAGGGTGTTCTGGGATAACTTCATCCCATCCACACTTATCAATGCAGAGTCCTCTAAGGATTTGCTTGGCCTTGAGGATGAATGGTGAAAGGAAACCAAGGGGGTCGTAGATTGAACTGACAATAGAAAGAACTGTTCTTCTTGTAGGAACTCTGTGTTAGATGGCAGCAGTGAAGGTAAAAGTATCTCTCACGATATTCCACTGGATGCCTAGAACTCTTTCTAGAGGTGTTTTTTCTTTGTCCAGATCTAGTTGTTCAATTGGTTTAGCTCTGTGCACTTCAGGGATGGTTCTAAGCACGTCTTGGCTGTTACTCACCACTTTGGTAATAGTAAATCCTCCTTCGGCACATGCCTTCATGAGATCCTTCGTAAGGTTGATAGCTTGAGTTGTAGAAGCCACAGCTTTGAGACAATCATCCACATAAAAGCTGCGCTGAATGGTTTCCAGTACTTTTTACTGGTATTGTCTCTTGACACTTGTTGTAAGGCAAAGCTGGCTATGCTTGGGGATGATACTGCACCAAAGAGATGCACATTCATCCAATAGACCTCTAGTCGTTTGCTGATGTCTCCTTGAGGCCACCACAAAAACCTGAGATAGTCACGGTGGTCTTCCTGTACTTGTACTTGGTAGTACATTGCTTCAATGTCAGCCATTATTGCAATTTTCTCCTGACGGAAACGAAGCAAGACGCCTAGAAGGGGATTAGTCAAGTCCGGACCTTGGAGGAGTTCAGCATTAAGGGACTTTCCTTTAAATGAAGATGAACAGTCAAATACAACCCTGAGTTTCTTCTTTCTTTTATGGTAAACCCCATGATGCGGTATGTACCAGAGCCTGCCGTCTGATCTTTGAAGTTGATCTTGTGGAACCTTTTCTGCATAGCCCTTGACCAGTACCTTTTCCATGAAGGCTTTATATTCTTCAGCGTAAACTGAATCCCTCTTGAATCTCCCAGCAAGGTTAGCTGTGCGATGTAGTGCCATGTTGTAATTGTTAGGCAGGGCCAAGTCCTTATCACGGAAGGGTAGAGGTAAGTTGTAATGTCCGTTTTTGATGATTATTGATCTTTCAGCCAAGTCCATGAATTTCCTGTCCTCACATGACATCTCTCTTTTTTCCTCATATTCCTTTTCAGGGAAATCCTGGTTGTACTGTGAGACTAGCTGGTCCCTCAGATTATCCAGTGAAATTCTATTGACGGTTGCTGACATTGTTTCAGAAGTATCCATAGCAGTGTGAGATTTGAGGGGCCCATTGACCACCCATCCAAACATTGTCTTCACTGCATATGGTCCATTTCCCTGACTGTGGATTATATCCCAGCATTCCAAGGCTTTGGGAACATTCATCCCTATCAGCATTTCTATGTCCGCATCAATTTCCTTGATTTGGATCTGACTGAGATGAGGCCATTTTTCAAGATGTGTGAGAAGGTTTTCCTTTGAGACAGGAATCTTAGTTTGTGTATACACTTTGGGCAAGTTGATAAATTGTCCTCCATCTATGTTTCCTATTTCCAGACCTGTGATTTCATAGCTTTTTGTATTCCTTTTTTGTCCCATTGTGCGGAGTAGAATTGCAGTCTTTCGTCCTTTAGTATTCAGTTGGTTCATTAGGTTTTCAGTACAGAATTTGGCCGTGCTCCCAGAGTCAAGAAAGGCGTAGGTTTGAATATACTTGCTTCCTTTTGCTGCTTTAACTTGCACCGGAACAATAGCAAGGGCACACAGCATGGTACTTGCGTACCATGCTGCGAATGGATCTGGCCCTTCCTACATCCAGGACATGGTTAAACCGTACACCCCAGCGCGTGCTCTACGCTCTGCATCAGCCAAACGGCTCGCTGCACCCTCGCTGCGAGGGGGACCCAAGTTCCCATCAGCAAAAACACGTGGGTTTGCTATCCTGGCTCCAAAATGGTGGAATGAGCTCCCCATTGAAATCAGGACCGCAGAAAGCTTACACACCTTCCGGCGCAGACTGAAAACTCATCTCTTTCGACTCCACTTCGAGCGATAGAATGACTAACAAAGAACTGCTAACAGAGCACTTATATACTAATAAAGGACTGGCTTATCTAAAGCCAGTTGAGTAGCACTTGAAATGATTGGCTCTTTGAAACCTGATGTTCTTATATGATTCTGTTTTCTTCAAGGTTGTGTCTTCCTGGTCGAATGTACTTATTGTAAGTCGCTTTGGATAAAAGCGTCAGCTAAATGCAATGTAATGTAATGTAATGTAATCCTCACCGGCCCCTGTTGACTGATCAGCTGATACCTTCGCACTGTTGATGGACGCTCGCTTTGGTTCTGTTCTACTGTTTTGCAGGGTGACTTGTTTTGAATTTAATTCATCAATATGCAGCAGTGTTGGATGTTTCCTTTGGCATGTAAGACAGTTTAGCTGCAATGTACAGTCTTTGCTCATGTGACCCTTCTTAAGGCAACCAAAACAGTAACCATTTGTCTTTAGATAATTAAACTTTTGGTCGTGAGGCTCTGATTTGAGTTTTAAGCAGTCCACTACTGCATGCCTGCCTTGACAGAAACTACATAGGGTTGCAGGGGAAGCTTTGATGTAGGTGGGTTGCTGCACCTTAAATGCCTGTAGCCTGGTGTCATAATGTTCAGTTGCGGCGACATCCGTGGCAAAGCTACCGTTCCTTTTAGGTGTTCTAAGGTCAGTTTTCCTATTGTTGGTTATTATCCTTTTAGTGGGATTTGAGTCTTTAATTTCTCCAAACACTGGGTGTAATAATATGTCAGAATGCTTTTCGGTGAATTCGACCAGATGTTTGAATCTAGCTCTGATGTTTTTCTTTTGAAATTCTTCATACGCTGTTGTGCGCCATCTTTCCCTGAGCTTATATGGTAGCTTGGATACAATTAGTCTTAACGTTGATGTAACGTCTAGCTCATCCATGTACTCCAAGTCCTGCATGGCGTTTAGGCATTCTCTTAGGTATAGTGAGTAGGCATGAAGAGATTGTCCATCATCTGGCTTGATAGCTGTCCAGTTGAGTGCCTTATCCAGGTAAGCATTTGCAATTTTCATTTCATTTCCATAATGTCTCTTTAAAAGTTGCATGGCCTCTGAATATCCTCTTTGTGCATCCATGTGAAGACAGCTACGGACCAGATCTCTGGCTTGACCTGATGTAAACTGTTCAAGAAAGTAGAGCCTGTCCTGGCAGTTACTAGTTTTCTCTTCCATTAGGTATCTGAATGCATGCATGAAAGGTTGATAAGAGAGTGGGTCACCATTAAACACAGGCACCTCTCTCTTAGGGATAGATTTTGTTGCATTATCATGAGATCAGCTATGTCCTTTTGTCTCTGTGCCAGTGTGTTGAGGTTTTCCTGAGTACAAATATTGATTGCAGGATTTTCCAGTTGTGGGCTTGATGCACCATTTGCTTGCCGAGATCTTTTATGGAAATCCACAATTGTTCTATGTCGTGGAGTTTTAGGTACAGCAGCTACTTAATAAATTCCAAGACAGAAGTGTCTGTATACGTTTGCTCCACATTGTCCAGTTTACCTTGTTCATCTAAATAAGCGTTCATAGCATCCCCAAGATGATCATCCTCATTTGGGCTGAGAAGTACCCTCATTTTGGCATCTGCTGCTGCAATCTGTGATTCCATCTCCACCTTTTCCATTTTTGATTTGAGAATTGTTTCCTCCAGTCGCAGTGCATGCATGTCCTTTAAAGCAGCAGACTTAGCCTCCAGAGCTTCCCTTTCTGCTGATGCTAACTTAGCAGCATTACATTACATTACATTACATTACATTGCATTTAGCTGATGCTTTTATCCAAAGCGACTTACAATAAGTGCGTTCGACCAACAAAATACAAACTTGAAGAAAACAGAATCATAAAGTACATCAGGCTTCATAGAGCAAAAACATTTCAAGTGCTACTCAACTGGCTTTAGATAAGCCAGTCCTTTATTAGTATATAAGTGCTTTGTTAATAGTTCTATCGCTCGAAGTGGAGTCGAAAGAGATGAGTTTTCAATCTGGAAGGTGTGTAAGCTTTCTGCTGTCCTGATGTCAATGGGAGCTCATTCCACCATTTTGGAGCCAGGATAGCAAACCCACATGTTTTTGCTGATGGGAACTTGGGTCCCCCTCGCAGCGATGGTGCAGCGAGCCGTTTGGTTGATGCAGAGCGGAGTGCACGTGCTGGGGTGTACGGTTTAACCATGTCCTGGACGTAGGAAGGGCCAGATCCATTCGCAGCATGGTACGCAAGTACCAGTGTCTTGAAGTGGATTCTAGTAGTTACCGGAAGCCAGTGGAGGGAGCGGAGGAGCGGCGTGGTGTGGGAGAATTTAGGAAGGTTGAAGACCAGGCGAGCCGCTGCATTCTGGATGAGCTGCAGAGGTCAGATGGCACATGCAGGTAGACTAGCCAGGAGGGAGTTGCAGTAGTCTAGGCGTGAGATGACGAGAGCCTGGACCAGAACCTGCATCGCTTTCTGGGTCAGCTGGGGACGCATCCTCCTGATGTTGTAAAGCGTGTATCTGCAGCAGCGGGTTGTAGCAGCGATGTTTGCAGTGAAGGACAGGTTGTTATCTAGGGTCACACCCAGAGTCCTTGCAGTCTGAGTCGGGGAAACAACAGAGGTGCCGATGTTGATTGTTAGGTCAAGAGTGGGACAATCTTTTCCCGGAAGGAAAAGCAGTTCAGTCTTGTCAAGGTTGAGCTTGAGGTGATGAGCGGACATCCACTGAGAGATGTCAGCTAGACAAGCAGAGATGCGTGCGACGACCTGGGTCTCTGAGCGGGGAAAGAACAGAATTAATTGGGTGTCGTCAGCGTAGCAGTGGTATGAAAAACCATGCGGGCTAATGACTGATCCGAGCGAGTTTGTGTACAAGGAGAAGAGGAGGGGACCAAGAACAGAGCTCCGAGGGACCCCTGTAGTTAATTTACAAGGATCGGACTCGGACCCTCTCCAAGTAACCCTGTAGGTGCGGTCTTTGAGGTATGAGGTGAGGAGGGAAAGTGCAGAGCCTGAAACTCCAAGTTCTTGAAGAGTGTGAAGGAGGATCTGATGGTTCACCGTGTCTAATGCAGCAGACAGGTCCAGAAGGATGATGACAGAGGATAGGGAGGCTGCTTTAGCAGTGTGCAGTTCCTCAGTGACAGCAAGGAGGGCAGTTTCTGTGGAGTGACCTGACTTGAAACCAGACTGGTGCGGATCCAGAAGGTTGTTCTGATGGAGATAACAGGAGAGTTGTCTAAAGACAGCGCGTTCAAGTGTTTTAGACAGAAACGGGAGGAGAGAGACAGGCCTGTAGTTTATAACATCAGACGGGTTGAGAGTGGGTTTCTTTAGGAGAGGGTTTACTCTTGCCTCCTTGAGACTGTTTGGAAAGTGACCAGAAGTGTTGATGAAATGGGTGAGAAACGGTAGAATATCAGGAGCGATAGTCTGAAGGAGGTTTGAAGGGATAGGGTCGAGAGGACAGGTGGTGGGGCGGGCAGAGGTAATGAGGGTAAGAACCTCACTTGGCGAGAGAGGGGAAAAGGAGGTCAGTGTGTGGGTGGAAGGAGGGTCTGGTGACCCAGCGGTGAGTAAAGGTGAGTCAGAAAAAGAAGAGCGAATATCATCAACCTTTTTTTCAAAGTGGTTAACAAAGTCGCTTGACAGAAGGGAGGAGGGGGAAGGGGCTCTGGGGGGTCCAAGAGGGAGGAGGGGGAAGGGGCTTTGGGGGGGTCCAAGAGGGTGGAGAAGATGGAAAATAGTTTTTTAGGATTGGAATAGGAAGATTGGATCTTGTCTTGAAAGAAAGTGTTTTTGCCTGAGAGATCGAAGCAGAGAAAGAGGAGAGGAGAGCCTGATAGGTTAGGAGGTCGTCACGGTGTTTGGATTTCCACCGTTTCCGCTCTGCTGCCCGAAGGACGGTTCTATTAACACGCAGTGCATCATTTAGCCAGGGAGCAGGAGGGGACTGCCGAGATGTGAGAGGACAGAGAGAGTCCAGAGAGGATGAGAGAGTAGAGAGGAGAGTTTCTGCAGCAGAGTTTGGAGGCAGGAGTTGGAACGAGTCAGAGGAAGGGAGGGCTGAGCGCACTGATGAGGCAAAGGTAGAGGGGGAGAGGGAACGAAGGTTACGGCGGACATGAAAGGCTGGAGTGGATGTGTTGAATGGAGTAATCCAGGTCTCAGTGAGAGCAAGGAAATCCAGGGACTGCAGGGAGGCGTAGCCAGAGATGAAGTCAGCCTTAGGAACAGCTGACTGGCAGTTCCACAGGCCGCCTGAAACTAGATGTTGGATGTCAGTGGAGCATGTGGGATAGACGAGAGCAGGCCGATTATATCGATTACGAGATACACGGGGCCAGTGATAATTGCGAGAAGACACATGAACAGGAATGGAGAAAATACACATGATTATAGTCTGAGGGGCTAAACAACCAAATAAAATAAAACACCGGCGGATGAGGCCCTTGATGTTGTCGTCCTTCTGGAGGCATTGGAGATACTGTCAAGTGGATCAGCTTGGAGTTGTGCAATACGTTCTCTTCTCCATGCTTTAACTTCCTTTGCAAAGTAATTAAAGTTCATCATTCTGGGTTCATACCAGTCTGTTACATCAATGTCCTGTTCCTCTTCAGATAAGAGTTGTTGGAGAGAATGATGCACTTTATTGAATTCATCCATAGCAGTTTTAAACATATCCATGCAGTCATCAACATCATCAACATTTCCACCGTCAGTGAGCAGGGCTTTAGTTTCATTTAGTTTTCTTGTGCACACTCCAAGTTTCCCTCTGCGTGTGGCCGTGAGGGATTTTAAAAGATCCTCTGCCTCCATGGCAGTTTTAGGTTCAGTCATTTTTACTTGAGAGTTGCTTTTAATTGTATTCAATCTTTGATCAGATTGCGTCTGCGTTAATCCATAACGCTGTTCTCCGCAGCGTGCGTAAGACTGGCTTGCACAGACGTCCTTATTTCTTCGATGAAGCGTTTAATCATTCCATCCATAACATTTGACACGTTTGGCTCATATGTTCATTTGCGTATGCATCCATTGATTAAATCACAACAAGCATGACTCATCATTCATGTGTTCCTCTTGTTTACTCACGAGTCCCACGCGCACTGCCTCGCGTACAAACATTTCCAAAACGAGGCCGGCGTCTGTCCTCTTTTCCACGCGACTCACGGAAGTTTCAATAAGGAAATCCTTGTATCCCTCTTTGCAGCGGGCCATCCACAGAAAAAAGGGTTTCCAAAAAAATAGTATCCATTCATGAGGCGGGTTTTTTACTATTTAGCGGCCAAAATCATAAAAATATAAGAAAGACATAAAGTAAAGTGCCGCTGAGGCACCCGTCAGCTAATCTTACGCATGGGAAAGAATCAAGATCCGAGCAAAAGTCGTTTCAGTGCAATTTATTATACACATCAAGCATTTTTTCTTCCTTCTTACCCGACGGTAAAAACCATAAGCCGGGTGCGCCGCTCACTACCACCTGTTTCCCTGATTTATAATGAGCAGGCCTCCCTCCCCCGGTGCCCAAAGGCTGCCTTTACAAAAACAGAGGCATAGTACGACTTATTTGATCAAGTTAAATAAGAATTAAAAGGAAGATTTACTATAAACAAAAAAGAACAATAAAATAAATGGATAACTATTAAATAATATAAGCTCCTAGATATGGTTTCATCAGTAATGTTTTTGTTTTGTTTTTTCAACAAAGACAATCAGATTATGAATGAACAGTATGAAGTTCATCAACATTGAAATATATTTTATTCTCAAAATAATATTGAACTGTTACAAAACGTAGTGCGACTGTAGAAGCTTGCTCTGTTGTCTCACTGGAAGAATCACTTTTACCACGTTTTACAGACAATATTGAGAGATAAATAGTAGCAGTTCTCACTATGTGTCAAATATCCTTGCCTTCAATACGTTAAATTAGAAAGCTGACAAAGTCATATTGCTTGTTAACATCTAAATGTAACTTTTTGCATGGAAAAAACCCTCAACTTAACTGATGTGTAGGTGATCTACACTGAACACAAATATAAACGCAACACATGAACTCAAAGATCTAAAACATTTTCTATATACACAAAATAACCATTTCTCTCAAATATTGTTCACAAATCTGAAAACATCTGTGATAGTGAGCACTTCTCCTTTGCCGAGATAATCCATCCCACCTCACAGGTGTGGCATATCAAGATGCTGATTAGACAGCATGATTATTGCACAGGTGTGCGAGTGGCCTGTGTTCGTCATCCATAACATACGCCTGCCCATACCATAACCCCACCACCACCATGGGTCACTTGATTCACAACATTACCCTAACCCTAACCCTACCCCTCACACCAGATACTGACTGGTTTTCGGACCCCCCAGACCCCCCCAATAAAGCAAAACTGCACGTTTCAGAGTGGCCTTTTATTGTGACCAGCCTAAGGCACACCTGAGCCTAAGGCACACCTGTGCCTAGCTGTTCAGCTAGCTTGCCTCGCCTGATGCCAGCCGGTGACGCGTGGATCTCCGCTGCTATGCCTTTAGCCTTTGGTGCGGGTCCCCAGACCTCCGACGGTGTGGAGATGGACATCCCTCGAGAGCAAGAGACACAGCAGAGCCAATAGCCCAATATTTCCTTTGTTCGTTTGTGTCCCTTTTTTGTGTTGGAGAGAGTCTGCCAGGAGTGCCAGATGAATGTACTATTACATGCCGACCATGGCCGAAGTGCTTGATATTCAGCCATGTTGCTTGTGCCAATAATGATGTGTCCTGTTTTACCAAGGGGGCAAGATGAGTGGTGTAGCCAAAGAGAGGTCCGAGATTCAGAACAACCATGCACAGATAGACCGCTGCCACTGTGCCCGAACTGCCCGCCGCCGTCTTCGCCTCTCACTACTACTACCAGTCAGTATTTTTGGACAGTCATTATTATTATTTCATTGTGTGTGTTCTGTGAGTGTGTCTCCTCAGGCCTGACGTGTTGGAGGTGGTCCAAGGTTGAGGTTCAGCCAGAGTTCACCGGCTCCTGCCACCAGCAGCACCCTGGGAGCCTTCCTGCCATGTGTCACTCTCATGTGGCCAGAGATGCAGAGCTGCTCACTCCAACCTCCTGTTGGATCAGGCCAGATGCCGGCTCTGACAGCAATGGTAGGGGTGTGTGTGTTTGTGTGTGTGGGGGGGGACAGAAAAAATGTCCTCCATGCGAGGAAGAATTGAGAGAGAGAGAGAGAGAGAGAGAGAGAGAGAGAGATCCCTCCTAGATAGAGAGGTGAAGTGTCTGCTTTATGCTGATGACCTTGTTCTGCTGTCTCCTACTGAACAAGGACTCCAACAGCAGCTGGACATAGTAGACCAGTACTGTAAGGACTGGGCCCTGGCAGTCAATATGAAGAAAACTAATGTCATGGTTTTCCAAAAACGCCCCAGATGTCAGGAGAACAAATACCAGTTTACCATAAACAATCATATCATCGAACATAGTATGAGTTACACCTACCTCGGTTTAACCATAACAGCATCGGGAAGTTTCAACATGGCAGTGAATGCACTCAAAGAAAAAGCCAGAAGAGCTCTAAATGCAATTAAGAGAACATTTTATAATGTCCAAATTCCAGTTAAAATCTGGCTCAAAATCTTTGATAGTGTGATCCAGCCCATTGCGCTGTACGGTAGTGAAGTATGGGGTCCACTCAGTCACCAGAGCTATGCCCGCTGGGACAAACATCCAACAGAGTCTTTACATGCAGAATTCTGCAGATACATTTTACGTGTTCAGAGAAAAACACCAACAAATGCATGTAGAGCAGAATTAGGCAGATACCCACTGATCATCAACACTCAAAAGAGAGCACTAACATTCTTTAACCACCTTAGATCCAGCCCCCGAGACACCCTCCACTCCAAAGCCCTCCAGAGCCAAGAGCTGACCCCAGAAAAGAGTCCCCTATGGCAGCTGGTGCTGAGGCTAGCTGCCCCCTCTCAGAGCCACTCTGACCAGTCTCTCAGCAGCACTACTCTCCAAACACCAATCGCAGTCAAACGCATTATAGCACAATGTAAAGACAACTATTTACAACATTGGGAAGACGAGACGAGAAGCCAAAGCAGATTAGAATGTTACCTGGCTCTAAACAGAGAGTACGAGCTGGCAGAATATCTCTCTACTGTCAGAGATAGAAAGCAGAGACAGATCCTAACCAAGTACAGGCTCAGTGACCACAGACTGGCAATCGAAACAGGAAGACTCAAAAGATCCTGGCAACCAAAAGAGAACAGAATATGTGGTCACTGTACGACAGGTGAGACCGAGACAGAGATGCACTTCCTCCTGAAGTGCCAAACATTCAACGAAGTAAGGAGCGTTTACTGGAACAAGTTGAACTCTGTAATCCCAGGTTTTCAAGGAGGTTGATGACCTCTCAAGACTGAGAGTACTCCTAGGAGAAGGAGACAAGGCACACCTTGCTGCCCAATATGTATACTCATGCCACAACCTGAGGGACAGTGAATGACACACACACACACACACACACACACACACACACACACACACACACACACACACACACACACACACACACACACACACACACACACACGTGTTGAAATGTAATTATATCACTGTATATATATCATCAATAATATGTAAACATTTGAAATGTATGTTAATGTTGTTAATTATTTTGTATTGTGATGCTTTGGCAACATTGTTTAATTTAAGAGAGAGAGAGAGAGAGAGAGAGAGAGAGAGAGAGAGAGAGAGAGAGAGAGAGAGAGAGAGAGAGAGAGAGAGAGAGAGAGAGAGAGAGAGAGAGAGACTTTTAATAAAACCTTTATTTAAGTCATTTTAAATTAAAAACTTACAAAATCATCACATTCATGATTTTTTTTTTTTATAAATATTCATATCAAAGACACTTTTTTTTCTTCAATTTTATAAATTCAGCTCCAGCGTACCATCTTCCCTTGTCGTACATAGCACATGATTGACCCCCCAAAGAGTCCTGAAAGCAGGCAGGTTGTTGGTCACACTGTAAAAAGCATGTTCGACTTTTAGCCGAGCAGCCACCAAACCCTTCACACTTTGAACAACATCCGTCCAGCCCTGCCCTAGCATCTGGTTCTTCCTGGTCCTCCAAATTGCTAGTTTAGCAGTTGCAAAGATAGCATTAATCAGAGTGAGAGTTACTCCTTTTGTTGCCACATATCTAGGCCCATATACAAATAGTGGAAGTGAAAACACCTCCCCTAACCCTTCCACCCATCCTTTCAGTAGCCCAAATAAGCCTGCCAGCCGCGTGCAAGAAACTACCAGGTGCTCAACTGTTTCACTCTGCTGGCAAAACGGGCACTCGTCCCCAGCACTTGGATCAAGGTGAGCTCGGTGTCTGTTTGTAGCTAAAGCTCTATGTATAATCCTCCACTGGAGGTCAGCCATCCGTTTTTCAACAGGACGCTTATACAGGACCCTCCACCTGCCTTTAGGGGTAAAGCCTGAAGGGAAAAACTCGTTCCACCTCGACTCCTTGACCTCAGCCAGAAGACGGATGTGAAGCGTCTTGACACAGCACTGGTACAGCTGCTTTTTCCCACAGGAACTGAAACTGCCCAGAATTGGTGTTTTTAGCGAGAGAAGTTTTCCACGCTCCTCTTGCCACTCTCCGACAGCAGCACTGACGGTGAGTGAGGGAAACTCATAGTCATTCTCCTCCTTCCAAGTGTGGAATCTAGCAGGATCCTCAATGAATGCCCTCTCTGGCGCCGACAGGGACTGCATGATGTCTTCAACGACCCTCTGTATCACTCTGGAAGACTTGATGTTTATGGTGTGACAAAGAGTTTCAACCGATGTTCTTTTCAGATGACCCAGCTTGGTGATGCCAGCCTCAACAAACTTTGTTCCCAAAGCTGCAGATGAAAAGGTTGCAGTTGGGAAGAGGTCATTCTTTTGGAGTGGCTCCTCGAACACCCACATTCCCGGTCTCTGGTCCGGGGTCCGTGTGACCTTTAGTGTCTGCCAGGCGTTAAGAACGGATCTGTAGAAGGATGTAAGTCCCGTCAGGTCAGCTTCAGTCGTCCTGATTAGGAAAAGGTGTTTATCCATCCCAAGCCTTCCAGCCTTCCTGAGGAGCAGCCGAGCAGGATCCAACCAGCGCTGTCCGCTGCCGTACAGCAGTCTCTGAGCAGTCTGCAGTCTAAAAGCTGCTGTTCTGGACTGAATGTCTATGAGCCCTTGCCCTCCCTCTGCCACAGGGAGATACAGGACCGAAGCCTTCAGCCAGTGTTGTCCAGACCAGAAAAAGTTTACAAGGCACCGCTGTAGTTCTTTCACCAGCCCTGGTGGTGGTGCCAACACTTTGAGCTTGTGCCAAAGAGAAGAGGCAACGAGATTATTCACAACCAGAGCTCTTCCCCTGTATGACAGCTGAGGTAGCAACCATCTCCATTTAGACAACTTAGCTTCCACCTTGTCCAGCACTCCCTCCCAGTTCTGTTTTTGAAACTCCTCAGTCCCTAACTGCACCCCTAGGACTTTAATCCCTCGTCTACCCCACCTGATGCCTCCAGGAAGACTAGGAATGTCCCCTACTCTCCACTGGCCCACTAAAACAGCCTCGCTCTTTCCCCAGTTGACCTTGGCTGAAGATGCTTTTTCATAAAGGGCAAGGCTTTCCTTCAGTTCCTGTACATCCGTGTGACCTTGGATAATTATATTTATATCATCTGCATATGCTGACACAACAACAGGAGGGCTGTGAGACATCTCTGGTAGACAGAGACCCCTCAGTCGGCTCCTCAACCTGCAGAGAAGAGGCTCAATGGCAATACTGTAAAGCTGACCTGAGATAGGACAGCCCTGCCTGATCCCCCTCCCAACCGGCACAGGGACACTCAACCCTCCTCCCACTTTTATTACACAAAAAGCTTCATGGTACAGAATCCTTACCCACGACAGGAACCCCTCCCCAACACCAAAAGCCTGCAGTGTTGTAAAGAGAAACTTGTGATCTACACGATCAAAAGCCTTCTCTTGGTCAATTGATATGATGCCAGCATTGATATCATACAATTTACATATGTCAAACACATCCCTCATTAAAAACAAACTATCAAGCATCGACCTATCTGGCACACAGTATGATTGATCCACGACAATCAGTTGACCAATAAAAAGTTTTAATCTGTTTGCTAAAACCTTTGAGAGGATTTTGTAGTCCGTACATAAAAGAGCCACTGGTCTCCAGTTTTTTAAAGAGGTCAAGTCTCCCTTTTTAGGAAGCAGAGAGAGAACTGCACGCCTGGAGGAAGCTGGGAGTATCCCTTCTTCAAAATATTCTTTAAAAACATCCAAAATGTCCTGTCCCATAAGACTCCAAAAATGCTTAAAAAAGTCTGATGATAATCCATCTATTCCAGGAGCCTTTCCTGACGCCATCTGAGACACAGCGGCAGTTAGTTCATCAAAAGTCAGTTCAGAGCTGAGCGTGTTCTGTTCCTCTGAGCTCAGCTGAGGAAGTCCCTGCAGAAGCTCTGCAGCAGAATCCACATCACATCCATCAGCCTTGAACAAATCCGTGTAGAAATCTACTGCATGCTTCCTCATCTCAGCCGGCTCCGTGGTCACCTTTCCCTCAGGAAGCCGCAGACACAACATCTGTTTTCTCTTTTCCACTGATTTTTCCAAACTGAAAAAGAAGGCAGTGGGTGCGTCTATGTCCTGGAGTTTGGTGAAACGGGCTCGGACTAAAGCTCCTTTGGCTCTTTCTTGCATAAAGGAGTTAAGCTCCTGTCTTTTTCCTTTTAAACTGGCATTCTTCTGTGGATCAGCTTGTGAGAGACTTTCCAAATCTATTATGTCTTTTTCTAAATTCTCCACTACTCTCTTAATGTTGGCTGTTGAATAGGAGGTGTATTGTTGACCAAAAACCCTAATTTGGGCTTTTCCTACCTCCCACCACTGAGTAAGGGAAGAAAAACTATCTTTCCTAGATCTCCAGTAAGCCCAAAACATTTTAAATTGTTCACAGAAATTCAAATCATGTAGTAACCTATTATTGAAATGCCAAAAAGACCTGGGTTTTCCATTGGAAGATAAAATCAGCTCCATCAAGACTAAATGATGGTCTGTAAAAGCAACAGGGATGATCTGACAGTTTGAAACCCTAGCAGAAAAGGCCTTGGGTAAATAAAACCTGTCCAATCTGGCTGCACTAACTCTACCATCTGATATTTTGACCCATGTGTATTGCCTGCATGTAGGATGCATCATCCTCCACACATCCACCACATCACTTTTCTTCACAACATGGGACGATACAGAGGAAGACTGAAGATGTGGCTCAGCTCCAGTCCTATCCAAAGTGAAGTCAGTGCAACAATTCCAGTCTCCACCCAAAACAATAAACTCCCCTTGACCAATATCACTTATTTTCTCTTCCAATACTTTAAAGACCTCTTCACGCTCAGAGCCTTGGTTTGGTGCATACACATTAATAAAGCTAATCAGAAAATCATCTATTCCAGCTCTCACTAGAATGACTCTACCCTTCACTACCTCTGTGCTGGATATTATTTTTATATTTAAAAGCGGTGAGAATAGAATCGCTACTCCTGCACTCAAATTTGTCCCATGGCTAAGGACGTGCGGCCCCCCCCCCCACCAGAGACCCCAGTCAGTTTCATTCCTGCTGTCACTGTGAGTTTCTTGTAGAAATACTACATCTAGCTTTTTCTGTTGGATAACTTCCGTTACTAAGGCTCTCTTTTGAGCGTCTCTGCCCCCATTCATATTTAATGAGGCTACCCTTAGACCCTGAATGTGAGGAGAAGAGAGACAGGCCATTAAGAAAAAAGATAGGAACAGACAGTAAGGAGGAAACACCCGGTGCTGTATGATCATATTCAATTATTTACGACTCCTTTTTTTAGGCACTTCGGTCCCTTTGTTTAAAGCTTTCCTCAGTGTAGTGATGTGTTTCTTGAGGCGATACCGTTTTTTTTTCATCAAGTAAGTCTAGCCCAACAACCCTCTGAATTGTCTTGGCTGACTTAACAAACTTTTCAACATCTGGGAAATAATTTTTTACATTTACTGATTTCCCGAAAGTTTCATCCAGAAACTCCTGGATCTGTTCAAAAGAGTAGAGATCCCCACTCTGAGAAACACTGTCAGACACGGAGACACTATCCGATTCAGAGTCACACTCCATATCTGCTCCATCATAACCAGCTGATTTGCCCCCCTGCTCTGCCTCATTTTCCAGTTTTTGTGACAGCTGAGCTTGTTTCCCAGAGACCACCTGAAGCTCCTGCTCTGAGCACTCCATCACACACTCTTTACATCCAGCCCTTACCTGAGCTTCAGCCTCCACAAATGTTTTTATATTAAACCCTGCAAACAACGGCTTAACACCCACAGAAACTGCGGCTTTACCCGCCATCATGGGACCAAACACAAACCCGCCTGGCACCACTGCTTCGGGCAACACAGGCACAGGCACGGCTACACTGGGCACAGCGAGTGCGGGCACGACGGCCCCAAGCACGGCTGCACCAGGTGTGGGTACAGCGGGAGCGGGCACGGGTGTAGCAGGAGCGGGCACCGCGGCCCCCGGCACTGCAACCGCACACACGACTGCCCCAAGCACGGGCACGGCGGCCCCGGCGGCTGTAGACACGAGTACGTCAGCCCCGGAAACAGGGGCCGTAGCTCCGGTAGCACCGGTAGCTCCGGTAGCTCCGGTAGCTCCGCTCACAGGCCTAGCAACTCCGATTGTTCCCTCTCCACTCTCATTCCCAATGTTTCCTTCCAATAGAAGTGCTGCTATCAGTCTCTGCGGACAAGCGATCTTCTTGTGCCCCACATCACCACAACCAAAACACTTGACACTGCCAGCACTCGCATACACCATGTAGAAACCTTCCTCATATTTAATACGGAAAGACACATCCAGTGTTTGCGATGTGCAGTCCAAAAACATAAACACCTGTCTCCGCAGAGACTGCACGTGCTTCAGCTTGGTGTCCTTACAGCCCAGACTCACCGTGCGGAAACCACTCGCCATTCTCCCGTAGCGTTTAAGCTCTTTCTCCAGCGTTTCATTAGGAATAAATGGAGGGACTCCCGATATGGTAATCCGGGTAGAAGGCACTGCCAGTGGGGACACTTGTATGAACTCATCATTTATGTTTAAGCCACTTTCAATTAACTGGCTTACCAACTCCTGCTTCTTTACAAAAACTACCACAGCTTTATTCATGCGGGATGCGTAGGAGATGTTTCCGTGTCCCACCTGCTCCCCCACCGCCAGCAGCACACTCTCCACCGTACTGTTCTCCTGAGGGATCACCCTCACCCCGTGTCGCAGGGACGGTGTTCCGGTTTAACTGGTTCCCCGATCAACTGGTTGACAGATGTGGAGGCGTGGCCTTCGACTGAAATACACATTTCGATCGCTTCTTCTGTCGTTTACATACATCTTTTGGTATATTTGGCTGGATAGGAACACTTTGATGCACATTCAGTACCAGTGTGTGAGGTTGTGGTTACGATGGCGATATCCGGACGCGAACAGCGAGGACTACAAAAAGAAAAACGAGTTGACATGGGCATGTCTGTTCAAAACATTGCGAGCTCTAATAAATCATTTAAACCAGCTATTGTTGGCAGACTTATTACTGAATATCGTTCTTAATGTGATACCAAGTCCACCTGAGACCTGTGTACACCTTCAGACAGCCTCCAAGTGAAGCACACGTTGTTTACTCAGAGTTTGAAAGCAGCGTGGAGAAGTCTTCAGCTGTGTTAAACTGTGACCCTCTCAGGTAAACTGTGATTCGCCCATGGAAAATGGGATCCGCCCAGATTAAACTGTGTTACATCTTCTGTGGCTATTTACCAGCGATCATGAAAGACACACACATACATCCCTTATAAAAACGGCATTCTGCAGCACTCATCCAGATAACATGTGACTGTTAACTCGTTTTGCAAAGATAGCAGCAGAAATATTTAGACTTGAAAATGCTGATGGGTCGGCAAACAATATTAGGAATCTTCTATTCCAACTACATAATATTCGGTGTCCATCGACATGAAAATAACAAAAAAGTTCATGCTGGACTCAAACCCGAGTCCCAACAGCGAAAGTCACTCCAGCCCTGCACGTTATGAGTGCGCCGCGGATCAACACGACATATCGAACCACCACACTACAACATTTTAGATTAACCTTGTTAAAAAATTCCAGAAAAATGCAACCCGACCATCATTTATAATGTGAGCGGATGTATGTACACTTTAAGCCATAATATACATATTATAATATAGTATACTGACTGAGGTCTGTATCAAGCCTCATTAAGACCCACCGAGATCAGATATCCTTGTTTATACGGGTATCAAATCGACTCGACATCATATTAATAACGATATATGATACAAATGTAAGACTGACAACAAGAATAGTTTGTAAAGGATTTATTGACGTTAGAATTATTAACAAAGCACTTATATACTAATAACGGAATGGCTTATCTAAAGCCAGTTGAGTAGCACTTTAAATGTTTTGGCTCTATGAAACCTGATGTACTTTATGATTATGTTTTTTTCAAGTTTGTATCTTCTTGGTCTTATGCACTTATTGTAAGTCGCTTTAGATAAACGTGTCAGGTAAATGCAATGTCATGTAATGTAATTGACGTGAGTGTTTTGAACACTGTTATTTTATTTTTGATTCTCTGGGAAGTATCGTGTTGATCCGTGGCGCACTCATAACGTGCAGGGCTGGAGTGACTTTCGCTGTTGGGACTCGGGTTTGAGTCCAGCATGAACTTTTTTGTTATTTTCATGTCGATGGACACTGAATATTATGTAGTTGGAATAGAAGATTCCTAATATTGTTTGCCGAGACCAAGATTAATGACCCATCAGCATTTTCAAGTCTAAATATCCCTGCACATGCAGCAATGACATTTCTGCTGCTATCTTTGCAAAACGAGTTAACAGTCACATGTGATCTGGATGAGTGCTGCAGAATGCCGTTTTTATAAGGGATGTATGTGTGTGTCTTTCATATTAAACATGATCGCTGGTAGATAGCCACAGAAGATGTACACAGTTTAATCTGGGCGGATCCCATTTTCCCATGGGCGAATCACAGTTTACCTGAGAGGGTCACAGTTTAACACAGCTGAAGACTTCTCCACGCTGCTTTCAAACTGTGAGTAAACAACGTACGCTTCACTGGGAGGCTGTCTGAAGGTGTACACATGTCTCAGATGGACTTGGTATCACATTAGGAACGATATTCAGTCATAATTCGGGCAACAATAGCTGGTTTTAAGGATTTATTCGAGCGGATCACAGTTTAACACAGCGGAAGACTTCTCCACGCTGCTTTCAAACTGTGAGTAAACAACGTGTGCTTCACTTGGAGGCTGTCTGAAGGTGTACACGGGTCTCAGATGGACTTGGTATCACATTAAGAACGATATTCAGTAATAAGTCTGACAACAATAGCTGGTTTAAATGATTTATTGGAGCTTCTTTTTGTAGTCCTCGCTGTTCGCGTCCGGATATCGCCATCGTAACCACAACCTCACACACTGGTACTGAATGTGCATCAAAGTGTTCCTATCCAGCCAAATATACCAAAAGATGTATGTAAACGACAGAAGAAGCGATCGAAATGTGTATTTCAGTCGAAGGCCACGCCTCCACATCTGTCAACCAGTTGATCGGGGAACCAGTTAAACCGGAACAACGGCATCTCACAGGAAGCCATCCCTGCAGAGAAACACGCTTCTCTCACGGAAGAAAAAACTAACTACACTCACAACAAACAAGACCAATAAACAATCATACAATGAACAAAGTAGAAGAAGAAAAAAGTGAAAACTTTTTCGAAAAGTTACCATCAAACCTCACCACGCTCTCAGCTCACCACCACCGAACTCCGAGAGAGAGAGAGAGAGAGAGAGAGAGAGAGAGAGAGAGAGAGAGAGAGAGAGAGAGAGAGAGAGAGAGAGAGAGAGAGAGAGAGAGAGAGAGAGAGAGAGAGAGACTTTTAATAAAACCTTTATTTAAGTCATTTTAAATTAAAAACTTACAAAATCATCACATTCATGATTTTTTTTTTTTATAAATATTCATATCAAAGACACTTTTTTTTTTCAATTTTATAAATTCAGCTCCAGCGTACCATCTTCCCTTGTCGTACATAGCACATGATTGACCCCTCAAAGAGTCCTGAAAGCAGGCAGGTTGTTGGTCACACTGTAAAAAGCATGTTCGACTTTTAGCCGAGCAGCCACCAAACCCTTCACACTTTGAACAACATCCGTCCAGCCCTGCCCTAGCATCTGGTTCTTCCTGGTCCTCCAAATTGCTAGTTTAGCAGTTGCAAAGATAGCATTAATCAGAGTGAGAGTTACTCCTTTTGTTGCCACATATCTAGGCCCATATACAAATAGTGGAAGTGAAAACACCTCCCCTAACCCTTCCACCCATCCTTTCAGTAGCCCAAATAAGCCTGCCAGCCGCGTGCAAGAAACTACCAGGTGCTCAACTGTTTCACTCTGCTGGCAAAACGGGCACTCGTCCCCAGCACTTGGATCAAGGTGAGCTCGGTGTCTGTTTGTAGCTAAAGCTCTATGTATAATCCTCCACTGGAGGTCAGCCATCCGTTTTTCAACAGGACGCTTATACAGGACCCTCCACCTGCCTTTAGGGGTAAAGCCTGAAGGGAAAAACTCGTTCCACCTCGACTCCTTGACCTCAGCCAGAAGACGGATGTGAAGCGTCTTGACACAGCACTGGTACAGCTGCTTTTTCCCACAGGAACTGAAACTGCCCAGAATTGGTGTTTTTAGCGAGAGAAGTTTTCCACGCTCCTCTTGCCACTCTCCGACAGCAGCACTGACGGTGAGTGAGGGAAACTCATAGTCAGAGAGAGAGAGAGAGAGAGAATTTGTCTGTGTTTGAGAGAGAGAGTGTGTGTGTGTGTGTGTTTGAGAGAGAGAGAGAGAGAGAGAGAGAGAGAGTGTGTGTGTTTGAGAGAGAGTGTTTGTTTGTGTGTCTGTGTGCGTGTCTATGTTTGAGAGAGAGAGTGTGCGTGTGTGTGTGTGTGTGTGTGTGTGTGTGTGTGTGTGTGTGTGTGTGTGTGTGTGTGTGTGTGTGTGTGTGTGTGTGTGTGTGTGTGTGTGTGTGTGTGTGTGTGTGTGTGTGTGTGTGTGTGTGTGTGTGTGTGTGTGTGTGTGTGTGTGTGTGTGTGTGTGTGTGTGTGTGTGTGTGTGTGTGTGTGTGTGTGCTGGTGTTAAGGTAAGGAAGAGGAGACGGTGTGGTCCTCTGCAGCAGACAGGTGAAGGCCATTACCCGGCCTGAATGATATTAGACATGGTCGACGTGCCCGGATTCTAAAGCCTAAAACTCATCTCATCTCTGCTTGACCTTTGCCACTATCACAACGCAGCAGAAGGTTAAGGTGGATTGCTAAGGTTGAGGTGTGTAGTGCTGTGAAGCCTTGTTTTCTTTCTTCCTGCTACCGCCACTGTTGGATAGCGGAAAGGAAGGATGGCTGGCATCTCTTTCACTGGTGTGAAAAGCACAACGATGATCACAAGAGTCCTGCTCAGAGGAGACAAAGTATCATGGTTTTCCTTTGGGAGCAGAGCCTCTCAGCTGCTTGAGAGCCTCTCAGCTGCTTGAGAGCCTCTGCCGCCAACAGCTCGGCAGCCCTGTGTGCTTTTGGCAGATAGCATACGGTTAATGTTCCTTACAGCAACTGGCAGGGTGTTAAACATTCGTCTTGAGAGAATAAACATAACATCATCTGAGAAAAATATTTGTGACTCTTTTGAGTCAAAATTGAAGTAAACTTAAATAGTGAGGATAAGCATTAAGATTGAAGTCAATGCAGGAGGAGTTCTCTGGACAAATAGTAGGGGTCTGATATTGGTTGTTGAGTCGGCACATTTACAGCATTTATTAGTGTCTGGCTCACGGTGCTGATCTTCTTTGTGAAGAGTCCAAACATTTGTTTTCTTAAAAATTGTCAAATATTGAGACAAAGTTTCCAATTTGGAAATACTGCTTTCCTGTTCTTCTTTGAACAAAGATGGGCTCTTTTTGTGCCATGTTTTTTACGGAGGTGGACCAGAAGGTGGTCAAGGTGTCTGAGGAGCCCACAGAGAAACACATATTATTACCAAGGATTTGCAATCAGCACCGCAGCCACACGCTGAGGTTTCCTGTTTCCCAATGTACTGGGTCTGTAGATGCAGAGGTCTGGGGGGGCTGCCCTGACAATTGGATAACTTTCCAAAACCAGGAATGTCCATAGACAATGGCACGGCCATTAGGTGTAGGTGTGTGTTCAAACACTTCAAATCTCAAGCTCTCTGTTTTTAATTTTTACACAACTCCTTCTGTTGCCTTTTTCTACAAACCAGAGATACACAGTGAATGGTTTGTGGAGTGACTGACTGACCAACCCAGTCTCATAAAAAAACGTGTAATAACTACATTGGTCCACAACGTAGAACGTAGTATTTCTACAAAAACGCCTTGTTTTCACCATTCATTCCAATGGCTGGCATCTATGTCACGTGATCTTCACATTTCTCCCTGCAGAAAAAAAAAAACATGGCCGAACTTCGTTTTATTCTCGGTGTAAAAAGCCTATTTAAAGTTAGTTTGGCCTTTAAAATGCGTTTTGATGCCATTTGATGCGAGAAATATGAGTTGTTATTTCAGATTATGTGTGCAGTGGATGTACATGATCTTTAGTTTGCTAGTTATTACGAAGATTACTTCAGGAAATTGTGTCGATACAACGTTTTCATTGTTACCAAGGTGGTTGCTAGGGACGCTGCTATCGATATTATTTCTGTTATGTTGTGTAACAGTTTAATGGTGTAATCTTTATTGCTACCCCCTTCCCCGTCAATGTATAGTGTTGGTCCACAGCGCAAACGTATTAGTTTAACAAAATCCGCATTTAAAATTGTGGCATAGATACGTTATTTTCCTCTGTGCAATTCCAGTCTCACATCTCACATCACATCGTCATAAACAAATACCGGAAACAGACCGAAAACACTTTATTCCGAGTGTGTCATCACATAACGGCATTGTAATACACGGTTCGGCTGCATTAAATATTACATATCTGCCGTAGTTCTCTATTTATAGAGCCCTGATGAGAAGACTTCTAGACAAACATGAGGAACTGCCGCCAACACTGAAAACGTGACATGGATCACGTTTTCAGCCATTAAACAACATCTTACATTTCTTTTCACACAATACGTCTCCTTGCAGTATCAACACTAATTCGGCTGACTTTTATATTTGATCCAATTGGTAGATAGGCTGTATTTACACCATAAAGGTGCACAGCTGATATAAATGGACACCTAGTGGTTAAAGCATGTTATTGAATTTCATTATTTTTATTATTAGATATTAATAGGATCCCTATAAAGTATATTCATTACTCGTTATTCTCCACTAATAGTTCAGTAAAGACTGTATATAATGACTATTTTGCACATCCCTTTCAAGATTTCAAGATTTTCTAAGGTTTATTGACATATCATATTCACAAACGGTGTAGTTATGCAATGAATTAAAAACTTTGTGTATACCTCCAGCAATGTTAACTATGTTGAAGCACTTATTTTAACTGATATTATACATATGTATTATACTCTTATAAGATGTATGTAGATAGTATAAGAAATGTGCAGAATATGACAATTTAATGGTGGAGGTACACATATTGAAAGATGTCTTGTAATGCACTGTTGAGGAACCTGCGACCAAAGTTTTTCATCTCCGGCCTTGTTTGAACAATCAATAAATAAAGAACACAGAATTATTAAATATAAAACACAGAATTTGTGTGATTATACTAAATGATTTACAAATAAACACCACTGCATATTTACAACTGTTACACATGCTGATGTAACGCAAATGTTTCCAACTTGGGATCAATAAAGTATATCTTATCTTAAGATGATCGATGGCTACTGCCATATTTGCAAAATGTGCCTCTGAACCTTGACAAGTGCATGTTTCAGGCTCATCAATGAACAACAGGAGGGGTCACAAACATAAGTCCAGCTGTTAAATAAAGCTCTTCTGACCTTAGCTGGCATGTGGGTATATATAGTAATGCTGCCCATTATGGGCACAAGCAATTTTCACCCATTTATTAATTATATGTTTTAAATTTGAGTGTTTCCTATCCCCTAAACCTCCAGGGATGTACACAGTTTAATACTGGCAACTTCTTATTATGGGAGATATGAAAACGTCTTTTAAAACTACAACTCCCAGTAGAGACGTGCCATAGAACATGTTGCGAAACACAATAGCCAGCATGTGTAGTTCTGGGGACGGGGTGGGGGAGGGGGGGACGCGGTGGAACCGTTCAAATCCAGTTTTGGACAGTCTGCCGTGGTTCCATCCCATTTCAAGTGCTGTTCGACGCTCGGCACACTCTCCAATCACAGAGCTTGAGGACTATCACAGGGTTTGTCAAGCGAAGCGGAGAGAATACTTACTTCCTGGTGTAATATTCTGTAAAGCAAATGAGCTGCTCCGACGCTCCGACCCTCGGTCCTGACGGACTCCAACTTGTGTTTATTAATCAAACAAATAAATAAACACAAGGATAATTATGTGTTATTGTTGAGTAAATGGAGAATTGCACAGGGGAAAATAACGTATTTTTCGGAGAACACACATACATAGAAAACAAGTCCGTTTTATCTTAGCTATAGCCATAATGGACTGCAAAAAACGTAAAGGAGGGGCGGAGAGAAGGCCAGATTAAAACGAAAACGAAACTTGACAAGCAGTGCACTACATTGTGCTAAACTTACAGATATGTTTTCACCAGCTATCAAGCTAACATTGGATAACGTTAACGTACGTGAGGAGGAAGACCAGACAGAGAGGGAGGTTGTGATAGATAAGGACTGTGAAAGGGATTTAACAGACCAAGCAACCACGGGTGAATATGGGACCGATGTGGATGATGATGGCGGGACCACTGACAAAGGGACAGATATGGAAATGTTCAACTTGGATTTGAGAGGAGGCACTATATGGAGCTATTTCAGGGTCATAAATTGTGATAATTCAAAAAAATACAATTTATTTGAAAGTTCAAGTTTTTATCCTGAACTTTGAAAAATACAATGATGTATTCAAAATAAAAATAAGTATTTGAAATCATCATCTTGTTTTTTCAGGTTTGACATTGCTTTTCACCTTCAGATCGTTTTTCACCTTCAGATCGTTTTTCACTTTCAGATCTTTTTTTTTCGCTTTCAGACTTTTGGCCCTGAAGTTGCTTGGGGGGCGGGGCTTAGCAAAGAGTAGTTTGGCTTCCTGAGTGACAGGCCTCCCTCTGTCATGTTGCCTTCATGGATGTTAGGTAGCGCGAGAAATATAACTCAATACTTTCTATACACAATACTCCCGTGATTGGTGGTAAACAAAACTGATACCAGCGTCAAAGTTCCGTTAAGCGAGCTGTTGAGCATCGTAGTTGGCAAATATCAAGGTATAAGAGCAATAAACTGTGCTAGAATGTGAAATTACGTATCCTCAACGAGCCAGCAGGTTGTTCTGGTGGACCTGACGCCATCCCCCGCTGTCTCACGGAGAGATACCGCAGGTCCTTCCTTCCTGCAGCGGTTCAACCATCACAGCCCCTAGACGTCCCACAGGGGATACATTTACATTGTTACAGCAGAGAAGAGCCAAAGACACAGGGCTGCACATAACTGGTGCGCAGGTGCGCTTGCGCACCTCTGCCAAAAAAAGGAGATGGGTCTGGCTGCAGACCGCAGCAAGGAGGCGTTTCCTATAGGGGCGTTTCCTATAGGGGCGTTTCCTAACTTTTTTTTATCCAATAGCAACTTAAGGGATTCCAGCTGCTTTTATAAATCCTCGCAGAAGAAGTCATTGTTCTAGTGATGGGAATTCCGGCTCTTCTTGGTGAGCCGGATCATTTGGCTCACCAAGAAGAGCCGGCTCTTTCGGCTCCCAAAGGGCTCTTCAGTTTACCACATATTATACCTTTTAATTAAATCAAATGTAGCCCTGTTTTGACTAATGATTTATATGTGTACACATATATCACTTAAATTATTCAAGACATCCATTGTACTAAAGTATTCAAAAGTAAAAATTACATGTTTAATATAAATTATTTGCTGTGGCCAATTGTTTTCATTGCATTTACAGACCCGTGTAACTCTCTGATACCACCCAATGAATGCATCGACTTGCTTGTAGAACCACGCTACACAAAACAAATGGCAACACCTATACAAACTATTTTAAAAAAGGGGCTACTGTATCAACCTATATAAAGTATATAAATATAGTTTTTCTCCCTGCAGGAGACGGGAGCGTGCTTTGAGATCAACTGCTAGGCTGCAGCCGGGAGAAGAGGGGGACAAAAAGAGATCTCCGTCCTCCGTGTTTTATTCTTATAGAAGTAAGAAGAGAAGTAATGGGTCAGAAACCCTCCTTTTTACGCAGCGGTCCAGACATAGACATCATAGCTACGGCGACACATATTCAGTTGCCAGTTACTTTTGGCATTAGGGCAGGGATATCTTTCAAGGTTTGACATAATGAATTGTGCTACTTTTAAAGCAAGCAACGATGTTTTCAAATCTGTAATCAAAAAGCTCCTCAAAAACACTATAGAAGCAGTTCCTGCCGTTGTTACGTTAGTTCAAACAGTAACAACGGACTACTTTTCTTAGCGGATGCATGTCAATTTAAATCAATACATAAAACTATTTTTTAAATTAATAAAATCTTTTTCTAAATCCATAAAAGCATTTCAATTATTATTGGGAGTCATGTCGTTACTTTGTTGAGAATGTGGCCATGTGTAATAAGCGGGATAATGTCCACATTGCACATTGCATAATGTGCCTTCATGCCGATCGAGATCCCTCCGCAAAAACAAAACAAAAAACGGCTCGTTCGCGGGCGAGAGCCGGCTCCCGTCGTTCACTATAGAAAACGCCCCTATAGGAAACGCCCCTATAGGATCCGCCTCCTTGCTGCGGTCTGCAGCCAGACTCTATTGAAAAAAGGAGATGGGTCTGGCTGCAGACCGCAAGGAGGCGTTTCCTATAGGGGCGTTTCCTATAGGGGCGTTTCCTAACTTTTTTTATCCAATAGCAACTTAAGGGATTCCAGCTGCTTTTATAAATCCTCGCAGAAGAAGTCATTCGTTCTAGTGATGGGAATTCCGGCTCTTCTTGCTGAGCCGGATCATTTGGTCACCAAGAAGAGCCGGCTCTTTCGGCTCCCAAAGGGCTCTTCAGTTTACCACATATTATACCTTTTAATTAAATCAAATGTAGCCCTGTTTTGACTAATGATGTATATGTGTACACATATATCACTTAAATTATTCAAGACATCCTTTGTACTGAAGTATTCAAAAGTAAAAATTACATGTTTAATATAAATTATTTGCTGTGGCCAATTGTTTTCATTGCATTTACAGACCCGTGTAACTCTCTGATACCACCCAATGAATGCATTGACTTGCTTGTAGAACCACGCTACACAAAACAGATAGCAACACCTATAAAAACTATTTTTAAAAAAGGGGCTACTGTAAAGTATATAAATATAGTTTTTCTCCCGGAAGGAGAGGGGAGCGTGCTTTGAGATCAGCTGCTAGGCTGCAGCGGGGAGAAGAGGGGGACAAAAAGAGATCTCCGTCCTCCGTGTTTTATTCTTATAGAAGTAAGAAGAGGGTCAGAAACCCTCCTTTTTACACAGCGGTCCAGACATAGCAACCTGATCTCACCAGAATGCGTAACTCCACCACGACTTCTTAACACCACAATGCGTGGTGGAGTCACGAACTTTGTTACATTTACGTGTCGGCACCACGCAAACAACCCCAATGTAAAGTGAATGAGGCTCCTTTGTCGTGGTGCACACACGCATTTCTACAACGTGAGCTTTTATTCTATAAAACGTTTTTTTAAATCTACTTTATAGCTTTTTATTAAATTAGTTCGTTTTTAAGGAAGGCCAGAGCTTCAGCTGTGTCAAATAGATTGTTCCCTTTAGTTAACGTTATTTAAAAGATAATGATCATGTCCCCTGTATTGTATTACGAGCGTCCATTCCCATTGGATAACGGAGAATTGTACAACCGGAAGTAAGAATTCTCCTTACTGTCGATTGATTTTACAGTGATATCTGCACTACTCATCGACTAAAAAACACAAAATTGTCCTTGTTAATTACACAACATTGATTGGTTTGAATTGTGTACAATGCTTTTGTATTTTCCCCCTTCAATTCGGAGAAACAACGATTTTTTGGATGGCAGAAGACACTACACTACCCAGAATCCTCAGCTATCGTTTGGGACTACACCATGTGCTTAGCTTGACAAACCCCGTGATCAGTCCTCAAGCTCCAACTGCATTCCATATAAAAAAGGTTTCGTAAAAGAGAAAATCATACTTTATTCAGCAGTGCTTGCTTTACTCTTTGAAAGTCATCACATGAATGCATTGTAATAAATGGTTTGGCTGCATTAAATATTACACATCTGTCATAGTTCTTTATTTATCTCCAGAGATCGGGCATCAGAATAGACCGGAAACTATTCTTTTACTGTTCTGTTTTAATTTCACAATAAATTAGTAGTCATATTTTGTTTTGATATTATTGTTTTTTATTAACTACTAGACCGCTGGGTCATGTTTAGGCCATCTTTTCTGTGTTGCTGTGGGGTTTTTCCATCGCTTTTGTGTTACAAATATCAAAACAATAACAAAATAATATTCGTCGTAAACTAAACCAGAAACAGCAGTATATCTTATTTTGTTAACACTGTAAACTTGACAGCCTTTTAACCCAAACCACCTACTGGTTAAAGCACGTTATTGTACGTTTAGAGTAATTGCAATGCAGGAAGATTGTGTTGCTTTTTAACGACTGTTTAAAATGCCTTTTTCTTAATGTCTTTCATTTTTGTAAAGCACTTTTGAATGTGTTATATTTTATGAAAACATTTAAATATTAAGAGTACATACAAACTAGAAAATGCATTTCTTGCAGAAAATGCATTTCTTGCAGAAAATGCGTGCGAATGCTGGAAACTGTGAACATTTATGGCTGAATTTAGCTGAAAATGCAGAAAAAGCTGAATATGTTATTAGCGGAATAGTAGCTGCTTTTAGCTAAAAAAAATGCAGAAAAAGCTTAATATTTAAAAGAAAAGGTTTAAAAAAAGGTGTAAACAACTACGTGTATAGCCCCAATGTCCTGAAATAGCTGAATAATGTAATAGTTGAATGGTTTATAGCTGAAATTAGGCTGAAGGAGTTAGATATTAGCTGTAAGTAGTAGTGAATGAATGTTTACAAACACCTGTGTGTGGTGTAAACCCAGAGATCACAGTTTAACATGATGATGACTTAAGACGATTTACCAAATGCAGAGAGAGAGAGAAAGAGAGAGAGAAATTCAGTGTGTGTGGTAGATAGCTGTTTGCGTGTGTGCGTGTGTGTGTGTGTGTGTGTGTGTGTGTGTGTGTGTGTGTGTGTGTGTGTGTGTGTGTGTGTGTGTGTGTGTGTGTGTGTGTGTGTGAGAGAGAGTGTGTGTGTCTGTGTGTGAGAGATATTTTAAAAAGTATAACATATTTTGAAAAAGTTGAAAGTTTCCCATCATGTGTTGAAAAGGCTGAATAGTTTGATATTTGAATGGTTCCTGCAGCTGAAATTAGGCTGAAGGAGTTACATAAAGATATTAAATGTAAGGAGTAGTGATTGAATGTTTACAAACACCTGTGTGTGTAAACCCAGAGATCAAAGGGTTCCATGGTGTCTGCTCTGATTGGATGATGTGACTCACGTGTGTGGCTCCAATCTGCCAACACCAACACCATGACAACCATCTGCAGCACTGAGTCCCATAAGAATGCATTGAGGAGTATATCTGACAATTTTGCCACCTGTTCAAAAACTATGGCTCCTATAAAAAAAAATGACCAGACCGTGAGCATCAGGGAACCCCAATGAACTGAAATTTTTTTTTGGTTTTGTGTGTAAAATGTGGAGATGGGAGCAGTTTGTCTAAAGTGTACTTCTCCCTGCTCTGAAGAAAGATCCGGAACAATTTAACATGGCAATCAATTGGGAGCTAGCTGGACTTTTTCTCTCTTCATGCCCTCAAGAGGCATTTTGTTTAATATGTTTTCTTAATGTTTTCTTATTTTCCAAGCTAGGAGAGGTTTTCCTACGTTTTCCATGAAAAAATGTCTGAGGAGTGTAGGGTTTGGGAATTATGGCAAGTTTAAAACATTTTTTGGGGAGAATTTCAGGCACCACTGCACTCTGTTTTGAGATCAAAGCACTCTAGAGTTAATGAACTGCTCCATCAACTGTAATGTTAAAATCTGGAAAAGGCCTCTCTGCTAAGCTCCAAACTAAATTCAATCTCAAAAAGTTGAAAAGATATCAAATATATTTTATACAAGTTTTATAGCGGAAGGTATTGTGATCATTTGAAAGTTGGAATGAAGTGTCTGGCTGAAATTATGTGGAAGGAGATGCATTTGGCGCAAAGTGTAGGAAAAGTGGATTTGAAGGCATCTCCCATTGACTTCAATGTTACAAAAATAGTTTAAAAAGCTGAATATTTCAAAAAGTATGAAATATTTTGAATAAATTGAAGGTTTCCCATCGATTCATGAACAGGCTGAATAGTTTAATATTTGAATGGTTTCTGTAGCTGAAAATAAGCTGAAGTTATGGAGAGCTAAAGTATTGGCTGATTTGAAGGCTGTTCCCATTGACTTTAATGTTAAAAAAAGAGTTTAAAAAGCTGAATATTTCAAAAAGTATAAAATATTTTGAAAAAGTTGAAGGTTTCCCATCGATTCATGAACAGGCTGAATAGTTTAATATTTGAATGGTTTCTGTAGCTGAAAATAAGCTGAAGTTATGGAGAGCCAAAGTATTGGCTGAAATAATAATAAGAGGAAGAATAAAGTTTTGAAGTACTATAGTGGAATGCTGTAAACAGCATTCGCACTAAATAGTGGGAAAGTAGAAGGTCAATGATATAAATATAGAATAGAAAATATCAAGAAGATACTCAAATTATATCTAGAATAAAACAGTTTAGTGCCTGATAGGAGGATGTGCTAACTAATAAGGCTTTATTTAAACATTAAAGAATACTTTAGGTTAAGGTCTTCATTTAAATAGGAAAAAAGCTTTGGGGGTATCTAAATATTAAGCCTGACACAGTCTAAATTGCATGGTTTGTTTTGGAACTTGACAATCAACTTTCCTGCAATGTTAACTATGTTGAAGCACTTATTTTAACTGATATTATACACATTAATTATAATCTTATGTATGTAGATAGTATAAGAAATGTGCAGAATACGACAGTGTAATGGTGGAAGTATACACACATATTGATAGATGTCTTGTAATGCACTGTTGAGGAACCTGTGACTCAAGTTTTTCATTCATTACATAACTACACTGTTGTGTATATGATATGTCAATAAACCTTAGAAAATCTTGAAATCTTGAAAGGGATGTGCAAAATAGCAATTATATACAGTCTTTAATTAACTATTAGAGAATAACGAGTAATGAATATGCTTTAAACGGATCTGCAGATAAATATGTAGTCTTCTCAAACACCAACTATCAAATATCTTGCCTGATTGTTGGCACTTGACAATCACCTTCACTGAATTTCACTCAGGTGTAACTAAAGTCTGATTTAAGGGTTGTTTATATTTCACATCATTAATCCAAATCTGTAAAGTATAGTGTATCTGTTTTATTGCGTAGCACTGTTGGAGGAGCCTGTGACCTAAGGGGGGGGGGGGGGGGGGGGTAGGACACGTTCGATTCCTGTTTTGAATAGTGTGCCGTCGATGGGTTTCATTCCATTTCAAAGTCCTTTTTGACGCTCTGTGTAAACTTCGCGCATCCAATCACAGAGGTTGAGGACTGATCACGGGTTTGTCAAGCTAAGCACATGGTGTAGTCCCAAACGATAGCTGAGGATTCTGAGTAGGGTAGTGTCTTCTGCTGTCCTAAAACTCAGAAAAAACATTTGTTTCTCCGAATCGAAGGGGAGAAATACAAAAGCATTGCACACAATTCAAACCAATCAATGTTGTGTAATTAACAAGGATAATCTGGTGTTTTTTAGTCGATGAGTAGTGCAGATATCACTGTATAATCAATCGACAGTAAGGAGAATTCTTACTTCCGGGTGTACAATTCTCCGTTATCCAATGGGATTGGACGCTCGTAATACAATACAGGGGACATGATCATTATCTTTTAAATAACGTTAACTAAAGGGAACAATCTATTTAACACAGCTGAAGCTCTGGCCTTCCTTAAAAACGAACTAATTTAATAAAAATCACAGTTGCATTACACACAATGCACTGTTTTTTGAGAACACAAATTCGTAACTAATGTAATTTTTACATTCTGATTTAAAAATAATTTTTTTAATTATTATGAATACAAATAAAATAAAAGAAGCCTCCCGTGAGTTACTACAAGCTATAAAGTAGATTTAAAAAACGTTTTATAGAATAAAAGCTCACTGCGGGACGTTGTAGAAATGCGTGTGTGCACCACGACAAAGGAGCCTCATTCACTTTACATTGGGGTTGTTTGCGTGGTGCCGACACGTAAATGTAACAAAGTTCGTGACTCCACCACGCATTGTGGTGTTAAGAAGTCGTGGTGGAGTCACGCATTCTGGTGAGATCAGGTTGGACATAGACATTATACGGCGACACATATTCAGTTGCCAGTTACTTTTGGCATTAGGGCAGGGATATCTAGATACTTTCCAAGGTTTGACATAATGAATTGTGCTACTTTGTGCAAGCAACGATGTTTTCAAATCTGTAATCAAAAAGCTCCTCAAAAACACTATAGAAGCAGTTCCGGCCGTTAGTTCAAACAGTAACAACGGACTACTTTTCTTAGCGGATGCATGTCAATTTAAATCAATACATAGGCTACAACTATTTTTTAAATCAATAAAATCTGTTTCTAAATCCATAAAAGCATTTCAATTATTATTGGGAGTCATGTCGTTACTTTGTTGAGAATGTGGCCATGTGTAATAAGCGGGATAATGTCCACATTGCACATTGCATAGTGTGCCTTCATGCCGATCTAGATCCCTCGCAAAAACAAAACAAAAAACGGCTGGTTCACGGGCGAGAGCCGGCTCCCGTCATTCACTATAGGATCCGCCCCTATACGATCCTCCTCCCTGCAGCCAGACTCTATTGAAAAAAAGAGCACCGTATCATTTGAAAAAAGGCGCATTTGCGTACCAACATTGAGAGAGAGAGAGGGAGAGAGAGAAGAGAGAGAAGGGAGAAGAGACAAGAGAAAAGAGAGAAGAGAGGAGAGAGAAGAGAGAAAAGAGAAGAGAGAGAGAGAAATATATTTGCGAGTTGCATATGAACCATATGATATAACTCAGGGCCGGCCCATAGCACTGGCGTTATAGATGTTCGCCTAGGGCGCCAGATCTGTGGAGGCGCTGCGCTGGCAGCTCTGGGAGGGAAAAAAACATTTTTGACCGTTGGGGCTAATCCTAATTTTCGGCCTTGATGTAACAACATTCATAATTAAGTAAATGTAACACCCTTTTCACCCCGGTTACACGTTTCATTGGCCCTGTGCGATGGGCGCTGTAAGTGATGACAATGGGGGATGTTGGCTTATCTGTCGCCCGCAGCTCACAGCCAAAGTGCGAGGGAGAGAGGGAGGGTGCACCGGTACCGGTGTTCCAATATAACTTGAGTCATGACAACTGGCGACATTCTATTATTTTCGTCATAGGAATCACATGTACATGGAGGACTTACCATGTCGATCGCCTCGTTTGTCGTTTACGTTCATCTTTTGCTATATCTGCCTTCCTAAGATCACTTTGATGCACATTCAGTACTCGTATGTGAGGTTGTGGGTGAGAGGTGGATATCGTGACGCTTACAGGGAGGTATCGAACATTACAAAGTAGGTGACTGTGTGGATGCCTGTTCAAAATATTGCAAACTTGAATAAATCATTTAAATTATATATTTGTGTCCGACTTTCATTTGTACATCGTTCTTAATGTGATGTATAGTTGCTCTGATAGCTGTCCATACCTTCAGACAGCCTCAAAGTAAAACACAAGTCGTTTATTCACAGCCCGAACGCTCATCGACATGACTGGATCACTCATGACAGGTTGTGATCAGCTCCGATTAAATTGTGATATAAATTCTGTAGCTATTCTCCAGGGAGCACGTTTTTTTATGAAATACCTGTATCCCTCTCATCACAACAAGACTCTACACTGTGCAGGAAAACAATTACATACATGAAAATAACCTTGATGCATGGGAATGAAACACACAAACTATCTTCCGTGGCTATACTGATATGTCACAGTAACGGTAAACTTTTAACCCGAAATCAAATGGTGTTGTGTTTTTGAACCATTTACCAACATCGCAAGACATTCTGACACCAGGGAAAAATTGTGCGGGTAGATTAGTAAACCTGATGTTTACCCTTCAGGCTCATCAAGATCCAGGCTGTCGGATGTTCTTTCCCCCATGACCGCCTCGCTGCACAAATATCCCGCTTATTACACGGCCATACTAAACACACTACAGAGCCCATTCCGTGTCCTTTTAGTCTTTACTTCCTCTCTGCCTTCTCATGGTGATTTATCTGACGTTCAGCGCACCGTGGTGCTAGCTGCTCTAACGGATATAAGAAGAAGATGTTTCTACAATAATGTGGAGGGAGAGTCCTCTCCAGTCAGACTGATACTCAACCTGATCTCACCAGAATGCGTGACTCCACCACGACTCCTTAACACCACAATGCGTGGTGGAGTCACGAACTTTGTTACATTTGCGTGTCGGCACCACGCAAACAACCCCAATGTAAAGTGAATGAGGCTCCTTTGTCGTGGTGCACACACGCATTTCTACAACGTCAATGTAATGCAACTGAGATTTTTATTAAATTAGTTAGTTTTTAAGGAAGGCCAGAGCTTCAGCTGTGTCAAATAGATTGTTCCCTTTAGTTAACGTTATTTAAAAGATAAAGATCATGTCCCCTGTATTGTATTACGAGCGTCCATTCCCATTGGATAACGGAGAATTTTACACCCGGAAGTAAGTAGCCTATTCTCCTTACTGTCGGTTGATTTTACAGTGATATCTGAACTACTCATCGACTAAAAAACACCAGATTGTCCTTGTTAATTACACAACATTGATTGGTTTGAATTGTGTACAATGCTTTTGTATTTTCCCCCTTCGATTCGGAGAAACAAATATTTTTTCGGAGTTTTAGGATGGCCGAAGACACTACACTACCCAGAATCCTCAGCTATCGTTTGGGACTACACCATGTGCTTAGCTTGACAAACCCCGTGATCAGTCCTCAACCTCTGTGATTGGATGCGCGAAGTTTACACAAAGCGTCAAAAAGGACTTTGAAATGGAATGAAACCCATCGACGGCACACTATTCAAAGCAGGAATCGAACGTGTCCTACCCCCCCTCCCCCCCTTAGGTCACAGGCTCCTCCAACAGTGCTACGCAATAAAACAGATACACAGACAAAATTGTGAAATAGTGCAATAAGAGTCTATATACAAGTGATTGGAATGTGATATATTAGATAAATAATTTCTAAGTAGCAGCCAGATGAATGTTATTTCTAAATTCAGGTGTTTAATAATCGTATAGCCTGTGGGATGAAGCTGTCTCTGTGTCTGGTGGTTTTAGTCCGGATGCTGTGGTACCGCCTGCCAGACTGCAGCAGACAGAACAGTTTGTGGCTGGGGTGATGGGGGTCTTTTATAATCCTGAGGGCTTTCTTTAAGGTTAACCTGGTATTTTTACTCCACTACATTTATTTTAGTTACTTTACAGATTTGGATTAATGATGTGAAATATAAACAACCCTTAAATCAGACTTTAGTTACACCTGAATGAAATTCAGTGAAAGTGATTGTCAAGTGCCAACAATCAGGCGAGATATTTGATAGTTGGTACTTGAGAAGACTACATATTTATCTGCAGATCCGTTTAAAGCATATTCATTACTCGTTATTCTTTAATAGTTCATTAAAGACTGTATATAATTGCTATTTTGTACTTCCCTTTCAAGATTTCAAGATTTTCTAAAGTTTATTGACATATCATATACACAACAGTGTAGTTATGCAATGAATGAAAAACTTGGGTCACAGGTTCCTTAACAGTGCATTACAAGACATAAATCAATGTGTGTATACTTCCACCATTACACTGTCGTATTCTGCACATTTCTTTAAATAAAGCCTTATTAGTTAGCACATCCTCCTATCAGGCACTAAACTGTTTTATTCTAGATATCATTTGAGTATCTTCTTGATATTTTCTATTCTATATTTATATAATTGACCTTCTACTTTCCCACTATGTATGTACTCTTAATATTTAAATGTTTTCATAAAATATAACACATTCAAAAGTGCTTTACAAAAATGAAAGACATTAAGAAAAAGGCATTTTAAACAGTCATTAAAAAGCAACACAATCTTCATGCATTGCAATTACTCTAAACGTGTAATAACGTGCTTTAACCAGTAGGTGGTTTGGGTTAAAAGCATAGGTTAAAGGGAAATGGAAACACTTTTCAAACTGCTTTCCATGCGACAATATTACCATTAGGAAATGTATTTATCTAGTCTATTTCCAATGTAAACGATCGAGATACGCGAATTTACTTTTTGAAATACGTGCCTAATGACCATGGGCGCTTCCATTGCTCCGGGACTTTTCCAGTGACGTCACTGATTGGGTGCGGCTTCCTGGGCCAAAGCTCAATAACAAACAACATGGCGTGCAATGCACCAGTAGTTTACATTACAAGAAAACGGTCGTCGTCAGGAGTTTATTGTATTGCCCCAGGCTGCACAAATGGATTTTATACAAAGAAGGAAGAAGTACATTTCCATAGGATGCCACTAAAGGATGAGAAGCTGCTCAAAGTCCAGTCTGGATGCCTGGTTCAATACAAAACATTGGATTTGAAGCCAGGATCTGTTCCCACAATATTCGATTTCTCAACGTATGCAGTCGGGAACACCGACCGTCCCAGCACGTCGGCCGCGCAAGACAATGACAGTGTCAACAAACGTGAAGTTCGAGCCACCAAACGAGTTGCTTCAGCTGCCGAGAGAGAGGTAAATATTGAAGCACTACCAGATTACTAGCTCACACATGTATTTACTGACACAGTGTGACCTTATTAATTAACGCAATCGCGTCCAAACTAAATGGTAGCTATTATTATGACGCACAATAGAGAATTGGGGGTGTTCTATAGCTCAACTAATTAAACTGGCATACACACGCTCATCTGTCGAAAACAGCCCTAAAAAGGCTAGTATTGCTATTGATGGGTGGTATTGCAGGACCCAGAGCGCACGGAGCACAGAGCGGACAGCAGATAACGGAATTGCAGTTGTATTGCTTATATCAGAACATTTCAAAGGGGACACAGCCCCATTGTATATTAACCTATGGATTAACTACATCATCGTTTTTATCGTTGTAATGCCATTGAAGACCAGTTTAGACCAGACAATGAGGAAGGTAAGCCGTTAGCCTGGCGTATGTTAGTACCTAGCGCCACTTGTTTTGATGTACGTTTTTGTGGATAACCTCGCGAGTTTGTATCTTTCAGTGTTGAGGTGGGCACCGTTAGATTCTGTGTCTCCTTGCGATCATAAACGATGTGTTGGATGTGCGGCTAGGATAAGTAATAAGGGAGCTAGGAGTGATTTTCGGTGCAGTAATAGGTTAGCATTTTCGCTCGGGGCTAATTCAGAGGCTCACTGTTAGCATTGTGTTTTTTTAATTTTTTTATTCCGGATCGTATGCCACTCTATTCGACCGAATCGGTTCATAAGCATAGGCCATGGGATGCCTGGTAACTGTAGATGCTTCCACATCAATGTCATCTCCCGACGAATAGTCAAATTCATCGTTCAAAACGTCGATCTCATTGCAAAATTCCTCCATCGCTGCCATATCTGCTACGTTGTGTTGACTTTTGGTGGAGCGAAAACACAGCCAGTGACGTCACCATTTGGGACTCCCCTAATGGTGGCGGCCTGGTCCCGGAATTCCCCACCCGGCCGGCGGATAATTAATTTTCTTTTGGCGAGTAATATCATATACAATAAATATTACGATCAATATCCATTGTAAAATGAATAAACTACCGGAATATTATAACTGTAATTGGTGTTTCCTTTCCCCTTTAAAAGGCTGTCAAGTTTACAGTGTTAACAAAATAAAATATACTGCTGTTTCCGGTTTAGTTTACGACGAATATTATTTAGTTATTGTTTTGATATTTGTAACACAAAAGTGATGGAAAAAACCCATAGCAACAAAAAAAAGATGGTCTTAACATGACCCAGTCGTCTAGTAGTTAATAAAAAACAATAATATCAAAACAAAATATTACTACTAACTTTATTGTGAAATTAAAACAGAACGGTAAAAGAATAGTTTCCGGTCTATTCTAAGCCCGATCTCTGTAGATAAATAAATAACTACGACAGATGTGTAATATTTAATGCAGCTAAACCATTTATTACAATGCATTCATGTGATGACTTTCAAAGAGTAAAGCAAGCACTGCTGAATAAAGTATGATTTTCTCTTTTACGAAACGTTTTTTTTCATATGGAATGCAGTTGGAGGTCAACCAATCAAAGAGCTTGATGACTGATCACGGGGTTTGTCAAGCTAAGCACATGGTGTAGTCCCAAACGATAGCTAAGGATTCTGGGTAGTGTAGTGTCTTCTGCCATCCAAAAACTCCGAAAAAACATTTGTTTCTCCGAATCGAAGGGGGGAAATACAAAAGCATTGTACACAATTCAAACCTATCAATGTTGTGTAATTAACAAAGATAATCTGGTGTT
>NC_047509.1:42494577-42504577 GCF_902827115.2 Pseudochaenichthys georgianus
CATTCTCGACTGCTGAGTGGTCAGAGAGAACTGCTGGCAAGGGGGCTACAACGACAACAAGATGAACATATTTTACCGTGATTCAATTGTAATACACGTTTCAAAATGATGCCGCAGTAACAACATACTGATACCGGTCTGCAGACAGACGGCAGGCGAAAAACCTTTTAAAATGCGTGTTTTCTAAATGGAGATCAGATCGATCAGGCTAAGCTAACGTTTTATATGCTCCGTCCACACTCACAACAACGGCCTACAGACATAAATAAAGCAGCGACTGTATTCGCCATGACACAGGCAGTCTGTGGTTTGTACTTGTTTAACTTTTGTCTAGTTTCTGAACAGATATGAGGAGCTGTGAGCTCTGAGTGCTAACAGCTAACGGCTGATGTTATGGTTTTGTGGTTCGCATTGAAGATGACGTCTGTAGAGTCCATTTTTGTATAACATTAGAAAGACTTATTATTACATTATAAGCTTATTGTGCTTATTTTATGTGGCTGTGAGGAACGAAGGGAAAAGTTACATGAGAGTGTTTAGCTTGCAATATTGAAAGTAGCAAGGCCGAGTGCAGAGACTGAGAGAACACAAAGACGTGATGAGTAATATATATATGTTGCTCTCTTTACAATAAATAGTTCAACTTAGAAGTTGTCTCTCTTTTCTGGAATTCTGAACCCAACACGTCACGGCAGTTTTACGCAGCGTCGCTCCGCCCGCCAAACTGCGTTACTATAGTTACTACCCCAGTTCCTAAACTGTAATGGAAACGCAGCATAAAGTGAGCCTACCAAGGCCTAACCTATACCGTACTAAGCCGTGCTAGGCCCTGCAGTGGAAAAGCGCCATTACACACATGCCAGTGTAAAATAAAACTGCAAAGGGAACTTTTTATTTTTGGGAGAAATCAGCAGTTAATTAGTTCAATATTGGGCCAGATCTGTAAGAAGGACTATGGGTATGTCTCAGAAGGAGCATGTGTGTTATTTTGAGCTTGTATTTGTGTGTAATCCAGATGTAAGCTGTCGCAAAGAGACCACACAAAGGCTTCTCTTGACTTGTGCAGGTTCAGTGCCTCCATTTACTAAACTACTCCCCTCCTCATGCACACCGCACCGTGAAGCCTTCAGGAATAGGTGTACACCACGCCATTCGGTTTCTCTGTTCACAGGAAAACATGTGATTGACCTCTGTCTCTGTTCCCTCTTGCCTCCACACATAAAGGGGAGCTGAAAGCAAATCTGTTTCTTGCAACTGAGTAACAGTTTCCATATGGGAGTCCTCGGATCCAAGTCTACCACTAAGAGAGTCTATAAACCTTTGAGGTGCACATGCAGTGGTTTGCAAAGTTCAAGTCAGGAACAAGTTGGGACCGTGGGACGATGATAGAGTATTTATAGGCGGGATCTATCCAGTATGATTTGGAAATCAAGGAGAGGATATGGGTGGCTGTCATATATTCACACTTTCTCACACAGATGGAAAAACATGTTTAAACTATACAACTGCACCAAACAGCTTTGACATTCCCACTTATCGCATTACACACACATTACAGACAATGTGCTCTTGAAAAGATCATCTCAAACTCAGTGGTTAACACCTTCAAGAGGCTCTGTAACAAAATGGAGATGAAGAGCAACTGCTGCTGAGTGGGAGCAGGCAGGCGGTGCACCTGCAGTAAGTTAATCAGTCAGTGTCTCGGGCAGCTTATACAGGCCAGCTGTGCAGCTCTGCACTCCGGAGGGTCCCCTGGAAAAGCAGCACATTTCCTCTCATGCTAGAATCGGCGACATGATAAATTGGTATCCAACAAAGGCAGCCATTCAGGCTCTCTAAAAAGCATACAACCAATTGCTTGTATATGAGCGATGAGCACAGAATTATGCCCCACAATTGTATGTATTCTTCACTCTCCGCCTACCGCAGAATCACCCACACAGGCGCCAGTTTGGCTGCAGCACAGATCAAATTGAGTGGACCAGGTTTTTGCAGCATCTTTCCTAAAATGGTGGATCTCTGTAAAAAGGGGTTCTCCTCCACTTGTGAGTTGTAGAGGTTTTCTATTGTTCTAATTGATCTTTGTCAGGAGAGAAATAACCTTGGTGATGTCAGTGAGGTCATAAGGTGGATCTCAGCTTGCGTTTGGAGACTGACAATTTATAACGAAAAGCACATGTTCTAAGTTTTGGACACAGGGTTTGTGATGAGGTGGTATTTACAGCAGGGTGGTACAGCTTAAAGGTTCTAGATATGGATTCCAGAGCTGATCTATGAATCAGGGATTTCATTCACAGCACCGTCACCATGGAGACAACTGAGCTGAATGCTAGCAGCTAACAGTGCTAACCTGACGTATGGAGTGTTCAGTAATTGAGCTGTGGAATGGCCAACGTTAAATCCACAATGTTAATAAACATAACGTTGTGGATTTACTTGATTTTAGGATTTTATGAAAAAAATAAAAAAACCTTACCTGGAAGACTTTACTTGCTACTATTTACACTCAGATGTCAGAAGTTAAAACACACACACACACATTACACCTGCCAGTATGCATTTTAGTCCAAAAACAGTAGCCATTGAAATCCTGACATCCATACAGCAGCAATGCGCCTCTGGAGCGATTCACAGCTCTGACGGACCCTCGGCATAACTGCACTGATGTTGACTTGAATTCTAAACCGAACACCACTGACACACTTGTTACCTTACATCCTTCAATTAAATACACAGGTACAGGTTAAAACACACATGCGATCCATTTCACTGGTACACACACACTCTCAGGATTCCACAGGGACCACACATGGCGCTGCTGGTGTTAAAGCTGTTAGCCACGGTCTGCGCTCAGCTCCATTCCAAAATGCCTCCCAGTAGTAACTTGAACTCTCCTAACACATGGGAGCACATCCACTTCCCCATCCCTCTCTCTGTCTGTCTGTATGCACCATCATACTCATATAGGTATAATAATAACAATAATAATAATAATAATAATAATAATAATTCAAGGAAGCATCCAATAATAAATGCCTGAATCAGAATTGCATTGGGTGCATAGTGTATAGTAGCAACTATAGAGTCAAATAAATCACGTGTTGGTGATTTGATATGCGTTTGGATCATGTTGGTTGTTTTAGTAATAAGCTCACTTAACCTGAATGTGTCATTCTGTACATTTGTATTTATTATTTAATTTAAATATTATGTGGGTTAGGGTTAGCATCTATTTGTATGTTTGTATGTTATTTGTATGTTTCATCTCTATCTATACTGCTGTAACAATGGAAATGTTCCCTCTGCGAGACCAATAAAGGAATTGTGATCAAACACAACGCGGACATCGGCTACGTCTGGAGCTCGGCTGTTCCAAGCTCTGCGCAGCATGCGTCTTGACTCCAACACAAATCCCTGAAGTGTGGCCATAACCCAATATCAACTCTGTGCTACCAACTCTGATACCAAAACCTTAAACTGAGCTAAATTAAGATATGGAATTGAGTAGACAGTTTATTCAAGTATTTATTTTGTAAGTGTTCGAAGTGTATCATGTAAATTAATTTAAAAACAGGAGACAGTCCTGTCAAATTAAGTCATTGCTATATTGTGATATACTGTAATCCATATTGTGTATTTATTTAGTGTGTGTGTGTATGTGTGTGTGTGTGTGTGTGTGTGCGCGTGCGTGTGTGTGTGTGTGTGTGTGTGTGTGTGTGTGTGTGTGTGTGTGTGTGTGTGTGTGTGTGTGTGTGTGTTGTGTGTGTGTGTGTGTGGTGTGTGTGTGTGTGTGTGTGTGTGTGTGTGTGTGTGTGTGTGTGTGTGTGTGTGTGTGTGTGTGTGATAACACACTGACTGTCCGTCTCTCAGTGTAACCATTCATCAGGTAAGAATACGATAAGATTCAATATTGCACACAGTGCGTGTCTGTTATTGTCCAGAGGAGGTGCTGCACCCTTAGCAAAAAAATCTATAGAATACTATAGAAAAATCTATGGACAAATTCTATAGAATACTTGTAGAATACTACAGGATTTTTGCGGATATACTATAGAAATTGCCTACGTGTTTTACTATAGATTCTGGGAAATAATCTATAGAATACTATAGTATAGAAAATATACACTGTAGATGGTTTTTTTGTAGGAAATAGTCTATAGAATCCTATAGAAAACCCCATGGATGCTTTCTATAGAACTGTTCTGGAGAATACCATAGAATTTGTGACCTATATTCCATAGAATCTATTGATGTTTCGATAGAATTTCTGTAGAATATACTGCAGAATATTGGCAAATATTCTATAGAGTTTACCTATGGATTTTACTATAGATTCTGCAAAATAATCTATAGAACATTGCTATTGTTTTCTATAAAATGGTTCTGCAGAATTTATAACATTAATTTACGGGAATTGTCCTTAAATATTTTACAGGTTTTACAGATGTATCTGCTCTTTTTACAGTCAATAACGTTTAATAAAAGTACAGCACTAAAACTTCTATGGGCAAAAAAACCGGTCAAATGACTGGCAGCAGGCTGCCAAACAAAAACCATAAAATTAAAGTAAAAATACTTTAACTGAAACAAAGTGCAAAAGCAATTAGTATACAGAAATTGTCCTTAAAGATTTTAGAGGAAACCTTCCTCTCTTTTCAAAATCCATTGTCTTAAAATGTTACATTAAAATACCTTAAATAAAGTTCTGATGAGAAAAACAGTTTTTTACATTTCCTTTTATTAGATTTGTATGATCAAACACTAAAATAAATACAGAAACTAAAGTTCTACAGGGAGAATACTGTTATTTTGCAGCTTTTTTCTAACATATTCCAATCAAACAGGTTCAACAAAATGACATCACAAAATGTTCTGTAGGTTACAATTACTCTGAAAACTTAAAAATATTTGTAGAATTATAGTACAACTAATGAATACAGCATTTCATATTTAAACATCATACTTATAAACAGTAGAAACAAAAAGTAAGTTGAATTTTTTAAGATTACTTTGAAACATTCAACTGAAAATAACAGAAATGGCAAAATGGCGACATATGTTCACATTGTCAATGTGAAGGAGCAGTGTGCAGGATTTAGTACGTCTAACAATGGGGATGTAGGTTCCAACCAATGGATAACTTGTTCACCATTGGTTGGTGAACAACCAATGGTGAACCAAGTTTGTAGGATAATGTATATTGGCTGCAAAAAACTTGAGGCCCAATCATGTTTCCTCTGTCCATTCTGTGCTACTGTAGACGTGGCAGTGCAACCTAGAGGACAAAAAGATCAGAATTAGAAACGGGTTTATTGCCAGGTATGTTCACACGTATGAGGAGGTGTCGTACATACAAATAAAAAAATGTAAAAACTACACAGATAGCGAACTATATTAAGAAATAGAATGCAATAAATTATAGAATCTAAAATATTGGCAGTAAGCAATATTTAAACATTGCATTATTTACCATCCTGTGATCTCCATGCAGAGTCTGCGTTGTGGCTGAGGTAAAGTGTCAGTGGGGGGGGGCGGGCCTTGTTGAGGTGCCGAGAGGTTCTGGTCCTGATGGAGAGAGGTTCTGGTCATGATGGAGAGAGGTTTTGGTCCTGATGGAGAGAGGTTCTGGTCCTGATGGAGAGAGGTTCTGGTCCTGATGGCGAGAGGTTCTGGTCCTGATGAAGAGAGGTTCTGGTCCTGATGGAGAGAGGTTCTGGTCCTGATGGAGAGAGGTTCTGGTCCTGATGGAGAGAGGTTCTGGTCCTGATGGTGCGCAGCCTCCAGCCAGAGGGTTGTGTTGAAGGCAGAGCTGAAGTCCACAAACAGGATCCTGGCATAGGTTCCTGCTGTGTCCAGGTGCTGGAAGAGGAAGTGAAGTGATAACTATTAGAAAACCATAATGATGGATGTTATTATCAGGGCATTGATTATTTCATAAGTTTAGAAGGGGGGAACATAGTCTAACAACAGTTAGCTTTTGTTCATTTTACCTCGAGACAAACTTGTGAGACTTGTTTCTGAAATCCCTTTCTCTTAAAGTGAATAAATAAAAAATAAAACAATGGATTAACCACTGGATTGCTTGTCTAACATGACCTAGTCCATAAGTGAGGTAAGGGTGGGAACAATCAAACACACCCTCCCAGGCACTACGTGTTAGCGAAGTACAACTGGGATTTCGAAGAGGAAGATATGCTTGCTCAATTCTTAATAATAAAGAAAAACCAACAAATTGAGCACTTGAGTTTTCATTAGCAGCACCTAGCTACAGCTGTGGAGCTTCGGTCAATACCACTAATGCCCCTTTCACACCAGCGCCTTTTCAGCTCCGGCTCGGAGCTAGAGCCTGAAAAGCGCCGGGTTTTCCTGTTCACACCGCAGCGGCGCCGGCTCTTAGCTCCGGAATCCGCTTCATTTCCAGCTCCAAAAAATTGTCGGTCCAGACGCAAGAGCTTTGGAGCTAAGAGGCGACGTCGCTTACGTCTCTCTTACGTCGAGGCGTGCAGGAAACTAAACCCACCTCCCCTGAACACTGTCATGCCTGCCTACAAGCAGTAGTGCTTATAAACACACTTTATAAAGTCAGGCAACACTAACCAGGCTTCGTGTGATTCTGTTTATTTGTACCTTACTTTGACCATCCGTTCACTGTTATCGATCATTGTGGAGAGAGGCAGACGTGTTGTTTTGTATTATTGCAGCTATCGGATGCAAGTAGTCAGTTTAGCTTCGGTTGCTATGCTAACATCACCCGTTTTATACCAGAGAAACTTTCATAACAGCGTTGTGATACCAAACAGCGTCAATTCAGACTGACACACATTCACTTAGGCTAAGGGGAACTGGGGATATGCATCAGCTGCTTGTGTGAGTCGGACAGTGAATACTTTAGAGCGGCCGCTGCAGTGTGAGCTAACGGGAGAATAAACTCCCGTGGAAGAGCAGCCAATACTGCAGCGGTCGGTAAATACTGCAGAAACACATTAATAAACAATGAACCACGGCACTCTGGAGCAAAGTATAAGGTTGGAGAAGTCGTTATTCAATTTATTCTGGCTTCGTGTGATTAAAAGCAACACGATCATCGACCCGACGCAGTTGTTGTTGTGAGCGCCGTAATGGCTGCCGTTGGGGAGCAAATCAGCGATGTAAACGGTGACGTCATGACGCAGCAGGGGCAGCTCTGGAGCGCCAGTGGGCCGTGTGAACAGAGCGGGAGCTGAAAAGGGAAACCGGAGCTGAACCAGAAAAGCTCCCGCTCGGAGCTAGAAACTGAAAAGCGCTGGTGTGAAAGCCGCATAACAGTCTATTTCCTTAAAATGGTACATATCGATGAATCTATATTTTCATCTTCAGGTGATTAAATCTGCATAATGTCCCTGTACAATAAGATTCAAGCATTTTGTAATCCAGTGAGGAAATTCAAGACCAGTAAATATTGATTGATTAAACAACACTAAATAAAATGTTAGTGCTTTCTTCAAACTCAGACTCTCTGCTGCGGCTGTACCTCAAAGACAACACAATTGTCTTATGATCTTTGTTGAACAAGGTCTGATTGTCCTGTACATGGACAATGTGGGGTATTTTCAAATACTTTCCTAAACCACATTCAATACTATGTTAGACACAAGTTAGTTATTACTCACATATCAAAGTCTTTTCATCTGCAAGATGGAAGAATAGCTGGGTGCTGCCTGGAGAGACTGATGAGGGACACAGGCTGGCGTCAGCAGCTTTCCACACAAAGCCATCACATCTTCTCTTCCATAGTCCTCGCTGTCCACTGGTGCTCTGTCAAAAGAGTGAACATCACAGCCGTCATGTTAACCCTTTGTTACACAACAACATACAACCAACATGTGTCAAAAGTGACCCGAATTAGTTTTATTTTATATTTTGTAAATATCTTTGCAATAAATTACTTTAACCATTCAGGATTCCAGGTATTCCTCAATTAACCTGTTTTGGATCAACACCAATTTGTATTTTTCCCTTTCTTACTTTTTGAATAAAAATAATGTTTGTATCACTACACTTCTAAGGCACAACATGGGTCAAACATTACCCGTATTATTTTTGCTATGAGTGCTTCTTTACTATAGATTTTCAAAAATAATTAATTTTAGCAGTGATTTGGACCAAGCATGTATGATGTAGTAATACAAAAAGTATTTTAGTTCACACAGTGTGACATTAGCTAGTCATGTTAGCTTGTAATATATAGAGCAGAGCTAACTAGCAAGTTAGCCAAACGTTAGCGGTTAGCTGTTTATGCTATGCTAGCTGTTACTGAACATTAACAAACTAGATTCCGCTATAAGAAAGCTGTGAAACTTTACATTAAACTTGGCGACAACATTGTGACACCCCGCTGCATGTTTATGTGTAATTCTCCCGTGTTGGAGACGAGAGGGTGGGGGGGCAGCACTGCAATAAACTGTAAGCTAACGTTAGCAGCCACCTGTTAAGCCAGGTTTTCCGGGCGCAACATCTTGCAAGAAACAGCATGTCAGGGCTTCTTAACATTTAACAACCTATTAATGATGAATACCAACTTAACGGGAAGAAACTCAGCTAACTAGAAGAAGAAACGTAACCTTAAATAAAAAATAAAACATTCACAAACTAAGGATTATCTAAATACATATTTAACTCCATTACAGTTGCAGGACTCACCAGATCTCAAGTCTTCTGTTCTTTGTTGACGTCCCGATACTCATATTTAACGTGTAAAACGATCCCGATATAAATCCATAAAATCCTGCAGCAGACAGCTGTAGCTCGCAGGAGGAGACCCACTCAAACTGACGTGGATGTTTCAAATGTGAACGACAGGCGCGGACAGTTCTCATTGGCAGGTTTCTTCGATGACGTTTATATTAACCAATCAGGAGTGTTGTGGACTCATTCCAAACATGCCTGACTTGTCTGCCGTGTTTTGGCTGAATTCTATTTCAATTGCCGTAGCTCTGGCTGTCGGCCAGAATCCGAAAACCATACATTATACTGTAAAACTAAGGCTTATTACTGTGTATTGACCAATGGGAGAAAAAAAAACAGCAACATAAATAAAACAAGGATAACTGTGACTTGTTGAGTAAATAACAGTGTGTGTTTTAAACCTTGATCCTCCCTGCAGAAATGTCTCCACTTTCTATCATTTTAATTTGTTTTAATGATATTGTCAACTGTAGATGTTTACAATATAGTAAGTTAGGAATTTAATGAGAATATTTTTATTTACTTTTGTTTCAACATTGGATATTTTGTGTTTGTGGTGGATTCAATCGAATATTGAGAAAATGATGTATGTAAAAAGGTTTTAATTACATTTTACGTTTTTTTTAGTTGACGCTTTTTTTTACAGTTTTATGATTACCTTAAAATTACAAAGAAAATCTTAAAGTCTTATAATAGTAATACACTTTTATATTACGAGTTACATATTTAATTACAGATAATACTTTTTATTTGACGTACATCTGCATTTATTTTCTGAAAGTGGAAAAATACTGTAAATATTATATAGTAAATTTACTGTAAAAAAAAGGAAATAAACGTTATTTGTGGTTATTGTCAAAATACTGAAAATAATGTTTTGGGTTGTTAATTTATAGTTAATATCTGCCATTTTACAGGATTTTGCAAGTTATTTAAAAAAACATGATACTTACTATAAACATTTACAGTTATTTCCTGTAAAATTATGATCTTTTTTTACAGTGTATAATAGACTGCAAAACAGAGTAGAGTACTGCAGACTCCAATGAGTTGTTTATAACAGACTCACACTAACAATAGATATTGTTATATGTCACTTAGCTTTAATCTCCAGTTGTAACAAATAATTAGTTACATAACAAAAGTGATCAATGTATACATACAGATGCATTCACAGAAATTCTGGAGCATTGACATCAGATTACAAGGACAGTGACATTCATTCAGTTTAGAGTTCCATTCCAATATGTTGTATGGTTGTATATGGTTATGTATA
>NC_047509.1:42512077-42614865 GCF_902827115.2 Pseudochaenichthys georgianus
AAACTCACTATTGAACATGTTTGAAATACTTTGCACATTTGTGTTGCTTGGTAATTAAATACAAAATGAATAATTGTATGTGTTTGTGAATCGGCATGCAGGCGGTTTAAGGGCTTTGGATACTTCACTGTGATGCAGTTTTAAAAGGTTTGTTGGAAGACTTAGTCATTATTCTGACAGTACATAAGTCGAAGTACTTTATCAGAAACGGGGAATGAGGAAATAAAAAAGAGAGCTCGAGGGTCGGGATGGTCTTGGTAATATATGTGTGTGTGATGCAAACAATACAAACATCAAGGTGCAGGCTGCTCGGCGAGTTTTACATCACGAGGAGAGGGGCCCTGACCCGGAGCCACGGTGTCAACATCTCTCTCACACACACACACACGCGCGCACGCGCACGCACGCACACACACGCGCGAAGCTGCGAAACTCCAGAGTTGTTTCAGGCCTGCAGAGAGCTGCTGATCAAACGACTGAACACAGAGAGGCAATTTCATGCTCCGCAACTCCAAACAGCGGCCGAGACACAATATGAATATGGATCCAGGTGTCCCACTCGCTTAAACCAACGAGCACACACACACACGCACCCCCACACACCCCCACACACACACACACACGCACCCCCCCACACACACACACACACACACACCAAACGCAATTGTATTGAAAAGGTGTAACCATGACCACTGTTTTTTCTGAAACATTTTTTCCAATATAAAAGTTTATTTGGAAACATGGTTTAAATGTACAACGTATACAGCACCCAGCCCCCCCCCCCCCCCCTCAACAAGCCACACGTAGTCTTTCTCTTTCCACTGAGAACATGTGGGGAATATGATTCCACAGTGACATGAGCCACAGAGACAGAAGCATTAGGAGAACATAATAAAAGCGCCACAGATAAGAATCACTAGAAACTCACGAGCTTTCACTCGCAGGAATTTAAAATAAATAGTAGTGATGAATGTAAACTCTGCCGACTTCCTTTGTGTATGTATTCGCCTCACAGCATTACTGTGGGCCGTGTAAACTGAGGCCGCAGCAGTGAGGAGATGCTGGAGGAGATTCCCGCTCTAAATAGGCCTACTTCGATTCCATACATTTATTTGCACTGTTTAGCTTCAGGTAGCTATGGTGCGTCGAAATATCGTCTATTCAATATTTATCCTGCTCTATAAATGTTATCATTTGAATACTTTTCATCAACAAATAATATAAAAGTTAATTTTAATAAAGGGTCTCATTAAGATTGTCCGGATCTCAATTCTCTTTAAAAACAAAACAGAATGACTCGGATGTGCACCGACACAATGCAGTGCGCTCAATACACAACGGACATAAAGCCAGGGGGGGACCCGGAGACATCAGCCCATCAGTGAGGGGGGGCATGTTGCTTCTTTTGTGTTGTTTGCGTGTGTCCACCAGGCTTCGTTGCCAATAAAATCTTTGGTTTTGCGGGGGCAGCTCCAGAGTCCGCGGTGTGTTCAGGTGCATGAGAGGAGCCCCCAATCATTAAATTAGGAATATCTATTTACAGAGTACGGGGGGGGGTCAGTCGCTGTCCTCCTTGTCCTCCTGGATGGTGGTGGTGGAATGGTTGTACAGTCCCTGAGCCATCAGCTGCAGCGCGAGCCCGTTCTTGAAGCCGCTGGCCTTCTTGATTTTGGCCCGTTTGTTCTGGAACCAGATCTTGATCTGGGACTCGTTGAGGCCGAGCTCCTGCGCGAGGGCCTGTCGCCGCTGCTCCGTGATGTACCGGTTCACCTGGAACTCCGTCTTCAGTCGCTGCAGCTGCTCCGCCGTGAAGGCCGTGCGCGGCCGTTTGTCCTCTTTGTCGCTTTTCGACTTTTTCAGTTTCCGTGTCCGTGGGCCTGCAGTAAGGGCGAAAGGAGAGAGAACGGAAACATAAATATTCAGCGCACACGGAGGACAAAGATCATGGGCAACAAATAGTTGGAGAAATGTGAGTCTGGACAGATTTGACATCAGCTGCACACTCGCTGTCTCTGTACCATCACGTATTGGAAAAGTCATCGTTATGGTTGTTTTTATTCAAGTGAATAGCTTATTGTATACATAATAATAATTATTATAATATGTCCCATCACACGGTCATAATCTATAACGTCTCGGTAAATCGGAAAAGGCAAACGAACAATGGATATTAAGAATAACAACAAGAAGATAATAATAATAATAATAATAATAATAATAAATAACTGCCTTAGGTGGGATCTACTTCAACATAAAATAGGCTACAACATCTCGTAGCAAACACAACAGCTATATGAAGTATAATAATAATAATAATAATAATAATAATAATAATAATAATAATAATAATAATAATAATAACGAAATATGTGTTGTGGTTATTTCCTCAGATGCAGGCTACACGAAGCACACAAGAATAGCCGCCACACAATTATAAAAATTCCTGCCGGCATATGAACTCGATTAGACTGAATGGTTACACATTACTGCCTATTCGTACAGACTAATTTATCATTTAAAAACATTAATATGGTAAAAAATATTGCAAAGGATAGACACTGAGTATATATATTCATATTCTCCAGACTTAAAATGAATAAAGATGCTATATTACAGAGATTTAGTAAACTGCAGTTGGTTGGCGGCACAGCACTCACACACTGCAGGCATCAGGTCTGAATCAAATATGGAGCTGTTCTTGTTTTGTTCAACACATACATTAATATGTAGACTTGATATGTTGTCTTCTTTTCGAACTAGTTAAAAATATAAAAATAATATCATACCATCATATTATAACACTATGTGTAATACGGGCTTCATAAATAATAATGTGTGTGTGTGTGTGTGTGTGTGTGTGTGTGTGTGTGTGTGTGTGTGTGTGTGTGTGTGTGTGTGTGTGTGTGTGTGTGTGTGTGTGTGTGTGTGTGTGTGTGTGTGTGTGTGTGTGTGTGTGTGTGTGTGTGTGTGTGTGTGTGTGTGTGTGTGACCCAAATCAACAGGCAGTTAATGGATTCAAAATGTCTCCTGCAGACATTATTTACCTTTAATTCCATTGTGTTTGATCCCTGCATGCTTACCTCGCAGCAGCTCAGTGAGCGCACAATAACTATATCCTGTCTAATGATGACTGCACGTGTCACAGCGCACGAGCTGCCACAGTCATAATGTTATCAGATCAAGCCCTGATAAATGTCCCTGCATGTATTTGTGTCTAAAAGAGGGAAGATATTTAATAAATCAGAACACCGAATAACGTAGGCCTACATTTATCTTTGTGCATATTACAAATCCCAGCTGCGTGTTTTTCTTTTGATTATTTGAGACTTACGAAACATAAACAATAGGCCTATCTGCGAGAAGGTTAGTTATTATTAGTTTGTTTTTACATAAATGTTATCGTTTAAAATACCAGAACAGAAAGGCACAGAGAAAGCGGAAACAACGGTTACGTTGATTTCATGTTGGGCCTAAATGTAAAACTGGTGTTGTTAATCATTACATGCAATATAACAGTATGGATGTTTTATTGACTGCTTGTTCCAATGAGGGGACATTGCAATAAACATGTGAAATATAAACTAGATATTTTTTTGTTTGCATTGAACCCTGTTGGCGGGAATGATAGAGCTTTTAGCTAGACCCGGACTTTTAATAGTTAAAAGATTCAGAAATAAACTATTCTAAGACATCAAAAGGAGGTCCTTTATCCTGACAACACCAGAGTTACAAAATACATTTTCTATTAAAAACACCTGCCTATGTTTGACACAAAATGTATTTTAGGTTATAAAGATATAATAATAAAAACATGTCAGCTATAACTCACAAGATTGTGATCTCCATTTCTAAAAATATTATTTCCCGCTTACTTTCTCAAAAAATAACTAATCTTGTTTTGTTGAATGAAAGCTGCTACATCTAGCCTATAGGATAAATGTAAATGTTTCTGTCAGATACAAATGAACGGGATTTACGAGTTCCTCCATTATTAAACGAAATGCACGCTCGGAGAATTTCCTTCATGAAACTATTGCCTTACCAGATGAGGGCCTGTCCGAGTACCGGGTGCAGTAGACCCAGGCCGGCCACAGCAGCGGCTGGGTCTCCGGTGTGGACCCCCCAGAACCGCTCAGCACCACTACCGAAGAGGACGTGTCCCCCCCGGTCTCACCGCCAGTTCTCTCCTCGGCTTTCAGGCCGCTGCTCCCGGTGGAGGAGGTTGCGGCTCCTCCGCTGATGCCACCGTTACTCTTTTTGGGACTCGCCAAAGAGGTGGAGGAGGCGGATGACGAAGTGCTGTCACTGCTGCAGTTGGAGTCCTGGCACGGCGTCCCTGGTAGGCTCGGCCTGCTGACCGCCGGGTGGACGCGCTCCCGGCCGGAGCTCTGCGCCCTCTCCCGCGGGCGCAGGCCGTGCTCCTTCCTGCAGCCGAAGTCCGGCCGCAAAATGTTGTCGATGAAAAAGTTGGTGGTTCTGTGGGCCTGCTGGGCCACCTGCAGAGGTAGCATAGGCGGCGAAGGCAGGCTGGGATCCGGGGAGACGCTCTCTCCCTCACTGCTGTCCGAGCTGCTCGGGTCCCGCTGCTCCTCCATCGCTGCTTCTCTGAAGAACGTGGCTGTTCCCTCAATCCACTCCCACTGCACGGGCCTTTGTTTTTATCCACAATATGACAACAGGAATCACTAAAACATAGTTGCGTTCTTTTAGAAATATTGGTTGATGTAATTAGGAGCAAACTGTGGACATCCTGTTTGCGTAAATGCGCTCCGGCGCGTCATTGTCGGCGGCTCACGGTGAGACTGCTATAGCTGCTCGTGCACACTGCTCCACGCACAGAGATATGCACCGCTGTATGACAGTCGGATCTTCACAAAGTCCACACATCACAGCACCATGCACACACTCACACACACTAACCGGAGGGACATGAATAACATCCATGTGATACGGGCCAATCACCGAGACACTTTGGACAGGCGGTGACGCGGGCCAATGGTGTCAGACGTCTCAGAGCCTCAGAACCCGAGATTACCACTGCTCCACACACACACACGCGCGCGCGCGCGCACACACACACACACACACACATGCACACACACGCGCGCACACACACACACACACTTTCTTTTTGAGGTACTGCTGCGGGGTTCTGAGGTTCTGAGGCGCTGCCACCATTGTGTGGCAGGACGGGCTCTCATTGAGCGCGAGGGAGGATAATTGATAGCTTGTCATTCCTCCGGATGGCGGATGATCGGCCGGGCCTCCCTCACCTGGCTGCGGGAGGAGGGCCTGTCACCACCAGCCACAGAACACTTCATCACAGCGCGCAAAGTGGCGATAGGATAATAAGACTAAGAATAATAAGTGCTACAAACAGAGAGGAGCTCCTGCTCCCTGACAATGAAGAACAACCTCACTGATGTCATTAATATGAATATTTAGTTTTAAATGTGTTTTATGTGAAGTCCTTTTCGGACCATAACTCTGTCCTCTTTCCATAATTTTACCAACGTTTCAGCTAAATTATATTCCTTTCTGGTGTTTACTGAAAACATATATTTTTGTACATTTAAGATCGAAGGATCTGAGATCCTATTATTACTTTTAGTGTCACTATTATATTTAGACCCAAGTCATATACATTATCATTGAAATGATTGCAAAAAGTGTCTGATATTATAGCGACTTATTAATCCTGTAACATTTTAGTTTTTAGTGTTATTTTATTGTGCAAGATAAATATAATTTGTTGACCGGCGACAAGGAAACTCACCTCATTTAAAAAAATATTTATTTAAATGTATGTTTGTCATCATTTATCAATATTGTTCACATTGTTAATATGTAGTCCAAAGTGTAAGAACAACAATTATTTCCTTACAATTAAAACAATACACTGATGTGCGAATCCGAGCATGAAGAAAATGCATGTTGGGCAATTCCAATTGATACGTGTATTGTTACGTATCGATTTAAATTGAGCACTGCATAAACCTGCAGCTTTTTAAACTGATGACAGCTGTGATAATAATGATAATAAGAATAGCTGCTCTCTATAACAGTGACCCAGTGCATGTCTGACTGAGTAAAGACAGTCGTAATCAAGATTAACTAAATTAAAGGTAGAGGCCATCTTGGGACCCAGGTTTTATTCATCTGAATTGTAGGATGCTGCAGTCTGTTCTTTTTCTTTTACTTTGCTCAACGGCTGAAAAGGAAACAATTGAATCTCCAGGAATATGAGAAGGTGGCTTTCAGTGGCATATGAGAACAACATAACATCAGAGCGACCTCTAGTGGTGAAGGATGGGAGGAGCACATGTGAAAGATAGCAGCTGTGAAATCCAGGTAAGACATCTGACTCCACTTCTCAGGTGTGCAAGAGATCACATGATCCAGTAGGTTCATTAGTTCCCTCCCAACATGATATATAATGCTGACGAAACAGGTGTCGCTACAGTGCAGACTCCACAGCAGGTAGTGGCAGAGAAAGAATGATATATTCTGTTCTTGGTCCCCTCCTCTTCTCCTTGTACACAAACTCGCTCGGATCTGTCATTAGCCCGCATGGTTTTTCATACCACTGCTACGCTGACGACACCCAACTCATCCTGTCCTTTCCCCGCTCAGAGACCCAGGTCGTCGCACGCTTCTCTGCTTGTCTAGCTGACATCTCTCAGTGGATGTCCGCTCATCACCTCAAGCTCAACCTTGACAAGACTGAACTGCTTTTCCTTCCGGGAAAAGATTGTCCCACTCTTGACCTAACAATCAACATCGGCACCTCTATTGTTTCCCCGACTCAGACTGCAAGGACTCTGGGTGTGACCCTAGATAACAACCTGTCCTTCACTGCAAACATCGCTGCTACAACCCGCTGCTGCAGATACACGCTTTACAACATCAGGAGGATGCGTCCCCAGCTGACCCAGAAAGCCACGCAGGTTCTGGTCCAGGCTCTCGTCATCTCACGCCTAGACTACTGCAACTCCCTCCTGGCTGGTCTACCTGCATGTGCCATCCGACCTCTGCAGCTCATCCAGAATGCAGCGGCTCGTCTGGTCTTCAACCTTCCTAAATTCTCCCACACCACGCCGCTCCTCCGCTCCCTCCACTGGCTTCCGGTAACTGCTAGAATCCACTTCAAGACACTGGTACTTGCGTACCATGCTGCGAATGGATCTGGCCCTTCCTACATCCAGGACATGGTTAAACCGTACACCCCGGCACGTGCACTCCGCTCTGCATCAGCCAAACGACTCGCTGCACCCTCGCTGCGAGGGGGACCCAAGTTCCCATCAGCAGAAACACGTGGGTTTGCTATCCTGGCTCCAAGATGGTGGAATGAGCTCCCATTGACATCAGGACAGCAGAAAGCTCACACACCTTCCAGACTGAAAACTCATCTCTTTCGACTCCACTTCGAGCGATAGAACTACTAACAAAGCACTTATATACTAATAAAGGACTGGCTTACCTAAAGCCAGTTGAGTAGCACTTGAAATGTTTGGCTCTATGAAACCTGATGTACTTTATGATTCTGTTTTCTTCAAGTTTGTATCTTGTTGGTTGAACGCGCTTATTGTAAGTCGCTTTGGATAAAAGCCTCAGCTAAATGCAATGTACTGTAATATATTATTTTAAAAAGTCTATTGGTCAATTTATCCCCAGATGGCTTACACACAAACTCTCAGTTCTAAAAATGTGAAAACAATTGTTATCTTACTATGCATGTTGCTTCTTTGAACTAAGTGGGAATGCATTCAATTCATTGCCTTGAACATCCTTTACAAATCTGGCTTGTATCCTTGTCACTTAAATCAATTATTTGTCAGTCAGAACAGATCGATGCTTTGATTTCACCTGTTTCACGGTAGAAAATACAGACTCAGACGTACAGTAACAGTCAACAGTTTGGACACACTTTCTCATTCGGAGGTTTTTATTTATTTAAATGATGTTCTACATTGTAAATGAATACTGAAGACATCAAAACTATGAAAGAACACATAACCCTATTTGACTACTGTTGTAACTTGTAATCCATATTATGTCACACAAACCATGGAACGCTATGATGAAACTGGCTCTGATGAGGACCCCCCGGGAAAGGAGAGCACGAGTTACCTCTGCTGCAGAGGATGAATACATAAGAGTTACAGCCTCAGAAACTACAAATTAAAGCACCTCAGATTAGAGCCCACATCAATGATCACAGAGCTCAAGTAGCAGACAATCTGTTCAGAGGAGACTGCGTGGATCAGGCCTCCATGATCCAGTCGCTGCAAAGATCCACGACTGAGGATAAACAACAAAAAGAAGAGAATTGTTTGGGCCCAGAAACGCAAGGACTGGACAGTAGACAGTGTACTTTTGAGATTTTTTTCCAACCGGCGTGTGTGTCTTTGTGAGAAGCAAAGTGGTCAAGGAATATTTCATTTACACATGCAAAATATTACTACTAACTTTATTGTGAAATTCAAACTGAACGGTAAAAGAATAGTTTCCGCTCTATTCTGAGCCCAATCTCTGTAGATAAATAAAAATAAAGAACTACGACAGATGTGTAATATATTTAATGCAGCCGAACCATTTATTACAATGCATTCATGTGATGACTTTCAAAGAGTAGAGCAAGCACTGCTGAATAAAGTATGATTTTATCTTTTACGAAACGTTTTTTTTTTTTCATATGGAATGCAGTTGGAGGTCAACCAATCACAGAGCTTGAGAACTAATCACGGGGTGTAGTCCTAAACGATAGCTGGGGATTCTGGGTAGTGTCGTGTCTTCTGCCATCCTTTACTCCGAAAAAATATTTGTTTCTCCGAATCGAAGGGGAAAAATACAAAAGCATTGCACACAATTTAAACCAATCAATGTTGTGTAATTAACAAGGGTAATCTGGTGTTTTTTAGTCGATGAGTAGTGCAGATATCACTGTAAAATCAATCGACAGTAAGGGGAATACTTACTTCCGGGTGTACAATTCTCCGTTATCCAATGGGAATGGACGCTCACATTGCCTTTAAGGGCAGCCGACACAAACGAATGCCGTGCTTCCATGAGCGTCAAATCCCGCCGCAGATGGGAATACATTGCAATCAGTTGAAAGCTAGTCCCTGCTAGAGAGCAGGGACTTTCGAGCGGCTCTTTTTTGAGAAAAGAGCTATATTCCTGATTGGCTGGGCGAATTGCAAACCGCGCCCCGTAAAACTCCCAAAAAGTGTTGTGAAGCCGCCATTTTATTATCCTCGCATTAGCATTATTAGCATTAGCATTAGCCCAGCGCAGAAACGCAGAGAGACTAACTTATGGCAACACAAAATAAAACATGGGAGCGGTGGAGATGAAGAGGTGTCGGCGTTCTGGCGATTTACTCGGAAGGCTTCAGTAGAAGCTGCTGGGACTCCCAGCAGCTTCTACTGAAGCCAGTCCCCAACTCCGGGGACTTCCGGCCGGGGACTTTGGGCGGCAGTATACGCCGTGAAGTGGTTTGCGGCCTGCCAGTAAACCCAAAGCAGAAGAAGAAGAAGTGACGTCAGCGGCTTCATTTGCCTAATCCACCCCCAGGGACTTTTTCTGGTGTGAACGCGATCTGTACTTAGTTCATGCGAACTAAAGAGTTCGCATGAACTAAGTTCGCATGAACCTTTGTGGGAAAAGTACCGCAGTGTGAACGCGGCTATTGTGGAGAGCAGGCAGAAGTGTTGTTTTGTATTCGCAGCTATCAGGTGGAATCAATGCATGGGCTGCACAGGTTGTGCTGTCGGACTATCACAAGTAGAATCATAATGAAAAGGTCAAATGTGCCTGTAGAAAATGGCTTATGCCACAATAGGATCGCAACAAGTAGTCAAGATAGTCAGATTAGCTTCGGTTGCTGTTACAAAACTGCGGTCAACTCAGCCGTCTCTCGCGTTCGCTTGGTCAAATCAGCAGGTATTCATTTTTGAGTGCACAATTAATAGCGCCTTCAAGGTAATCGCTGTACAAGAGTAAAATAATGCATGTTTTTTCTGCTTTATTTGCAATACAAGTCATTTGTACCATAAGTTCTTAATAAAACTGACACTGTTTGACTCAGTCCTAGTTTGACTGCTACAATAAAATGAAGTTTTTACTGTGTACTATTTGGGTAATACTCTCTCAAAGCCCCCTCCTGAGAATAAAATCATGCCACTTCTGCTATATTTGATGAGAGATACAATTATTTGTAGCAATAAGTTCTTAATAAAATTGGTACTGTTGGACTCAGTAGTTGTTAGACTACTACCCCAAATACAATGAAGTACTTTTATTGTGTACTTTGAGTAATACTCTGTCAAACTCCCTTCCCGAGTACAATAATGCATGTATTCTGCTATCTTTGATAAGAGATCATATCTGTATTTCAGATATTTATTTAAATAAGAAGTGACCTTTGAATAAATATTGCAAAACAAAGCCTATATCACCTGCAGGCTTAGCCAGTGTGTATTTCTTCCTGCACTACAAGATTTCGATGTGTACAAATCTGGGCCATTTATTGTGTAATTTCTCCAAACATATACAGTACAAATGCCTGTATTGGAGTCTTAAAAATGTGCAGTAGAAGGACTTTAGCAGCATCATAAGAGGCCAACAAGAGTGACAGGGGTGTGTCACTGTGCTGAAGGAAAGTTGTGAACAGCTATCCAGGATAGTCTCTAAAGACTTTCCAAGGGGTAACAATGCTGCTGCTGGAGTACTGATCTAGTGGATCTAGTGTTGATGTCATCTGTCTACCACATCCAGGACATGGTTAAACCGTATACACCCCAGCGTGTGCACTCCGCTCTGCATCAGCCAAACAGCTCGCTGCACGAGCTCCAAGTTCCCATCAGCAGAAACACGTGGGTTTGCTATCCTGGCTCCAAGATGTTGCAATAGAACTATTAACAAAGAACTGCTAACAGAGCACTTATATACTAATAAAGGCTTACCTAAAGCCAGTTGAGTAGCACTTGAAATGTTTGGCTCTATGAAACCTGATGTACTTATATGATTCTGTTTTCTTCAAGGTTGTGTCTTCCTGGACGAATGTACTTATTGTAAGTCGCTTTGGATAAAAGCGTCAGCTAAATGCAATGTACTGTAATGTAATATCCTCTTAAAATACTCTGTCTAACATTATCTGTACATTAAATTACATTACATGTCATTTGTTAGACACTTTTATCCAAAGCGACTTACAAACATTCAGTACTATGGACAATCCCCACAGGAGCAATTTGGTCCTCCCCTTATTCGAAGTCCAGCACACTATCCACTGAGCCACAGCCTCCCAGTATTGTAAACGCTTTTAACGCTTATTAAATATAGCAGAAAACATGCATTATTCTACTCAGGAGGGGAGTTTGACAGGGGATTACTCAAACACTTGATTGTACTTGTGGGAGTAGTCCAAGTAGTACTGACTCCAACAGTATCAATCTCATGTAGAACTTGTTGAAACAAATCATTTTATCCCTCATCAAAGATAGCAGACTACAGTTGCAAGAGAAAGTATGTGAACCCTTTGGATTCTCCACACATAGCGTTGTGTGTTCCTTCCAAACAACTCAGCGTTGGTTTCATCTGTCCACAGAACATGTTGCCAGTCGTGCTGTGGAACATCCAGGTGCTCTTTTGCAAACTTCAAACGTGCAGCAATGTTTTTTCTGGACAGCAGTGGCTTCCTCCGTGGTGTCCTCCATGAACTCCATTCTTGTTCAGTGTTTTACGTGTCGTAGATTAGTCAACAGAGATGTTAGCATGTGCCAGAGATTTCTTTAAGTCTCTAGCTGACACTCTAGGACTCTTCTTCACCTCATTGAGCATTCTGCGCTGTGCTCTTGCAGTCATCTTTACAGGACGGCCACTCCTAGGGAGAGTAGCAACAGTGCTGAACTTTCTCCATGTATAGACAACTTGTCTTACCGTGGACTGATGACCATCAAGGCTTTCAGAGATACTTCTGTAACCCTTTCCAGCTTTATGCAAGTCAACAATTCTTAATGGTAGGTCTTCTGAGAGCTCTTCTGTGCGAGGCGTGGTTCACATCTGGCAATGCTTCTTAAGAATAGCAAATTCAAAACTGGTGTGTATTTGTTATAGGGCAGGGCACTGTGTGTGCGTGTGGGGAGTGTTGCAGTAGAAAATTCAACTGTAGCGCTGGTGCATTAATGGGAACCCCTAAATGTTTGAGCACCCTCTATGAAACGTCAAGCTACCCCACAGCACCCCCTAGAGAAAATCTCTGGCGCCACCACTGCGCTATAGTAACTCAATGAGAGAGTAATGTCAAATGACAGTACAATTGACCAATCATATCTTCCCTCTAAATGGTGGGCTTTATTTTCGCGGAATCTATGACAAGATCCGCCCGCTGTGAGGTTTATGCAAGTGGTGCAGTGACGCGTCCTAAAACCCGGAAGTAAGCTGCGCTCGGGTTCCCTCGACACAAAAGCAATGATATTTCTCCATAGGATTTTGGAAAATAGTTGGAAATAAGGTCTGTGGGAAACGAACCTGTCAGATAAATGCACGTTTTGTTCAGCCGGATAATATCCACATGTCTACCCTACTTTTATTATTTTCGAATCATAAATCTAATCGATAGATTTATGATCGATAGATTTATGATTAGCATAAGTTCGTTCATGATGGCTCACTTCAGTGATAGTGATGACATCGTTGCGAAATTATTAACCGAGTCATTTTCAAGATTGAGTTACAATGATAAACTGGAGTGGCAAAGGATCAGCTGAATGACCCGCAAGTGCTTCATCCAAAAGGACGGGAGGATGGACTTTGTGTTTAAGTGATTTGATCATCAAAGGTAGGCCTAAGTCATTTTCAATGTGGGCCGCCGTGCCGACTTCATTCATTTGTAATTGTTACTTGGCTGTGGGTGCCCTGTGATGATAGGTGTTTATATACACTGAACAAAAATATAAACGCAACACTTTTGTTTTTGCTCCCATTTTCCATGAGATGAACTCAAAGATCTAAAACATTTTCTATACACAAAATAACCATTTCTCTCAAATATTGTTCACAAATCTGAAAAAATGTGTGATAGTGAGCACTTCTCCTTTGCCGAGATAATCCATCCCACCTCACAGGTGTGGCATATCAAGATGCTGATTAGACAGCATAATTATTGCACAGGTGTGCCTTAGGCTGGCCACAATAAAAGGCCACTCTGAAACATGCAGTTTTGCTTTATTGGGGGGGTCTGGGGGGGTCCGAAAACCAGTCAGTGTGACCACCATTTGCCTCACGCAGTGCAACACATCTCCTTGGCATAGAGTTGATCAGGTTGTTGATTGTGGCCTGTGGAATGTTGGTCCACTCCTCTTCAATGGCTGTGCCAAGTTGCTGGATGTTGGCAGGAACTGGAACACGCTGTCGTATACGCCGATCCAGAGCATCCCAAACATGCTCAATGGGTGACATGTCCGGTGAGTATGCTGGCCATGCAAGAACTGGGATGTTTTCAGCCTCCAGGAATTGTGTACAGATCCTTGCAACATGGGGCCGTGCATTATCATGCTGCAACATGAGGTGATGGTCATGGATGAATGCCACAACAATGGGCCTCAGGATCTCGTCACGGTATCTCTGTGCATTCACAATGCCATCAATAAAATGCACCTGTGTTCGTCGTCCATAACATACGCCTGCCCATACCATAACCCCACCACCACCATGGGCCACTCGATTCACAACATCGACATCAGAAAACCGCTCACCCACACGACGCCACACACGCTGTCTGCCATCTGCCCTGAACAGTGAAAACCGGGACTCATCCGTGAAGAGAACACCTCTCCAACGTGCCAGACGCCATCGAATGTGAGCATTTGCCCACTCAAGTCGGTTACGACGACGAACCGGAGTCAGGTCGAGACCCCGATGAGGACGACGAGCATGCAGATGAGCTTCCCTGAGTCGGTTTCTGACAGTTTGTGCAGAAATTCTTTGGTTATGCAAACCCATTGTTGCAGCAGCTGTCCGAGTGGCTGGTCTCAGACGATCTTGGAGGTGAACATGCTGGATGTGGAGGTCCTGGTGTGGTTACACGTGGTCTGCGGTTGTGAGGCCGGTTGGATGTACTGCCAAATTCTCTGAAACGCCTTTGGAGACGGCTGCCGGTAGATAAATGAACATTCAATTCACGGACAACAGCTCTGGTGGACATTCCTGCTGTCAGCATGCCAATTGCACGCTCCCTCAAAACTTGCGACATCTGTGGCATTGTGCTGTGTGATAAAACTGAACATGTTAGAGTGGCCTTTTATTGTGGCCAGCCTAAGGCACACCTGTGCAATAATCATGCTGTCTAATCAGCATCTTGATATGCCACACCTGTGAGGTGGGATGGATTATCTCGGCAAAGGAGAAGTGCTCACTATCACATATTTTTTCAGATTTGTGAACAATATTTCAGAGAAATGGTTATTTTGTGTATAAAGAAATCAAATCAAATTTTATTTCTATAGCACATTTAAAAACGCTTTTCGGTCGAGCCAAAGTGCTGCACATGCAGATAATAAATAACACATTACTACCTATGTAAACAGAAGACAATAAATTACAACAGCAAATATAAAAATCAAACACAGGGAAGTGTCATGAGTCGTGCTCTGCTATGATTAGAAGGCCAGGGTGAAGAAGTGAGTTTTTAGTTTTGATTTAAAAACCCCTAGGGTCTGGGCCAACCTCACATGGAGGGGCAGAGTGGTCCAGAGCCTAGGGCCAGCCGCCGCGAAGGCTCGGTGCCCTCTGGTTTTTAGCCTGGTTTTAGGCACTACCAGTAGCAGCTGGTCAGCAGACCTTAACGCTCCGGCTGGGGTGTAGCGCTGGAGGAGTTCAGCTATATAGGCCGGAGTCAGCCCATTAATGGCGCATTTCCACTGCAGCGGGTAGCCCGGTTTAAGCGTCCTTAACCGTCCTCGAGCGGCCAGGCCAGTTTTTGGTGGCATTTCCATTTTGCCTAGTACCGGCTAGCGGGTACTTTTTCCCTCTTTTTCCGGCCCCATAAAATCGTGGTTCTATCAGACCAGGCCAGGGCTGTGACGTCAACACTCGACTGCTGATTGGTCAGAGAGAATCGTCACAAGATCGCGCGCGAGATCATCCCTAGCGTCGCATATAGATCTAGAAGCAAGCTTGCAGCATTTTGTAAACGGAGGAGCTACGTCGAAGAAAAGCACACCGTGGTCGACCGAGGAGGTGACGACGTTCCAGCGTGAGCTCGACGGAACAACGCGAAATGTGAAAGTGTTCCAGGATGTCTCTGCACAGATGTCCGAACGCGGATTTTCGAGGACTTTCCTGCGATGTAGGGAAAACGGCAACGGCTTTACTGGAGTCCCTGCAAGGTACGCTCACTTCTAACAAAGAAGTCTATTTTATCCTTACATTAATGTTCGACAACCCATGCTTTTATGGAGCCCCGAAGAGCTACATAGCTAGCTAAGGCAGATAGCCTAGGCATATAGCCTAGGCATATAGCCTTAGCTAGAGCTATTGTTTGCTAACACCATATGTGCCATTGTTTACGTTCATTTTTTCTTTTCTATAGTTGTTGTTGCTATTTAGTATTGTGCTGCAGTAAGTCATGTTGCTGTTCTAGATGATTACATTGGGACTCGTGAGGAGGAACATTCCCGAACAACGGTTGATGGCAGTGTTCCGTCCACATCGTCATCGAATCCAGAACGGACCCCAGCTGAAGAATCGACACCAACTCAACCACCAACACCGAGTGCCATTACGACACCGCAGCGTGTGGTTCTAGGTAAGAAATAGAAATGGCAAAACGACTGGAATTGTGTTTTGTTTTTTTAAACCTTGGATCATCCATCGTCAGTAATTAAAATAAGCTATACCACTGTGTGGAAATGCTCTGTTACAAGTAAAGTCTTAGCTAGTAAGCAGCTAGTACAGTTGTGTGTGACATCCTATCATATACATATATTTATATTCATTATCAACAGGCTGGACATAATGTAATTCACTTTCACAATCATTGTAAACATCTAGGGCCAGAACTTTCTTTAGTTCACCTTTAGTTCTGTTTATACATGTTATTCTTATATCCTTGTGTGACCTGTACCTGTCCTGTGTTTTTTCCTTATTGCTAATTATTATCTTATTGTCACCCAGGCAAGAGGAAACGAGGAGGAAAGGATCGGGCCCAGCAGGAACGGCACCATGACTGGGCAGCCGACTGGCCCGTCTCCTCCGTGATACTTAAAAAAACCGTAATAGTTATTGTACATATTATATATTTTATCTAGTTAATTTTTAAATGCAACATTTGTACTTCCTTGTTTATTTATTTTCTTAAAAATGTTCATTTTATATTTACAATTCCATGTATATTTATGCTGGCTGCAATACAGTTTTACATTTTTTATTTGTATTGTTTAATGGCATGCCTTTTTGATACAACATTTTTTTTGTATTTTTATACTGTCATCAATAAAGTACTTCTTTGACTTATCTTATCTCTTGTTGATAATGAATGGCACCCAACAGAAAAAAATCAGATTCACATAATCTTGATTTAGAGAAGATATAAACATACATGAATTTATAAAGCAATAACAAACACCATCAGTTAGGAAAAAGCCCCTTACTTTTAAGAGATTTAAAGCAAGAAATTGAGTTTGCTAGCTTGAGGTCCTCCTCTAAAACATTATTACATGTTTATTTTGTAATAGTATTAAGAATACATGATAAATATATAATACATGTAGACATTACTCAATTGTAATACCCTCGTTCTACTAGACTCAAACACATTCCTTATATATTTCAAAGACGAGAGAACAAAAGAAACCTATAACCCATTCAAGCAAGCTTTTAACATGTCTAGAAGAAAGATTGAGGTTATATTTAATATATTATTTTATATTGTGGATACTTTAGCCTCCATCCATGTTTACAATTGTCCACACTATTTTACACTTGCATTTATGAATATAGTGTTGCCGTGTTTTACACTTTAGTATTTATGTTTATAGTTAGCTTTGATATTTGCTTAATTGATTAGAAAGATTTTCTTTTCATGATCTGATATTTCCTCAAATGTTATTATGGGGCAGTACTTACTGGTGCTTGAATTTCAAATATTCAATTCAGATAATATTTGTTTAAAACATTTGACAAACACATGTATATGAAAAAAAGTAGCTGCGTTGCTACCCCAGGTCCTAAACTGTAATGGAAATGGGCCACGGCCTCGGCCGGCCAGCGAGGCAGCCCGAGGCCTGAGCGAGGACGCTTAGGGACGCTTAAACGGGGCTACCCCGTTGCAGTGGAAATGCGCCATTAGTGCTTTAAAAACAAATAAAAGGATTTTAAAATCAATTCGGAACCGAATTGGAAGCCAGTGCAATGAGGCCAGAATTAGGGTGATGTGGTCACGATGTGGTCACGCTTTTTGAGTTCATCTCATGAAAAGTGGGAGCAAAAACAAAAGTGTTGCATTTATATGTTTGTTCAGTGTAAATGGTGTTGTTCTGTGTGGTAGAGGGTCGCTGTCATTGATGCGTTTTGCACCCCGGGCCGCTGTTTTGATATTCCGCTGAAGTATACGCTGTGACGTTTTTTTCGAGGGAACCCCCTCGGGGGGGGGGGGGGGGTGTCAGAGGGCCTAGGTATAAAGGTCACGGCTCGCCACTGTTATCAAGTCACCTCAAGTCAGAAGGCTCAAGTCCAAGTCGAGTCGCAAGTGTTTTGTGATTTTGTCAAGTCGAGTCCAAAGTCATCACATTGGTGACTCGAGTCTGACTCGAGTCCAAGTCATGTGACTTGAGTCCAAACCTCTGCTTATTAGTACCCTATGATTAGTACCTTAGCTGGGTTGTAGCATGAGAAAAGCTGTGCTCTGTTTATTTATTATGATCTCAATATTTATTAGAGTAATATTGGTTATCGTTTTGGCCATAATCTTACTGAGTACACATGTGATTTAAATTTTTATCGAGCAAGATTACAAGGAGTCGTTTTCTTATTTTTTTTTTATCAATATGTTTATTGATTTTTCAACATACAAAAAATCACATACATAAGACAAAAACACAGAACCAAAAGCAATACATACATACACACAGAACAACAACATTACATTAAAGAAAAATAACAATAATAAATTAAATTGGTACATACATACAACAAGGGCACTTGAATACATCACCAACCATCCAGTTTTCCAGTAATAGTAATAACTCTTTAGTTCTCATGAACTAAGTACAGATCGCGTTCACACCGGAATAAATCCCTGGGGGTGGATTACGCAAATGAAGCCTCTGACGTCACTTCTTCTTCTGCATGCTTTCGGTTTACTGGCAGGCCGCAAACAACTTCACGGCGTATACTGCCACCCCAAGTCTCCGGCCGGAAGTCCCCGGAGTTGGGGACTGGCTTCAGTAGAAGCTGCTGGGACTCCCAGCAGCTTCTACTGAAGCCTTCCGAGTAAATCGCCAGAATGCCGACGCCTCCTCATCTCCACCGCTCCCATGTTTTATTTTGTGTTGCCATAAGTTAGTCTCTCTGCATTTGTGCGCTGGGCTAATGCTAATAATGATAATGCAAGCATAGGTGGCGCGTGAGGCTCAGGTTTGGGAAGGCTAAAGAACTTGTTTTACCTGACGCTGCCTGCCTCCGGCGTCTATAGAAAAGAGATCAACTCAGTGAAAGCACGGGCACCGCCTGATCAGAGCTCAGTGTGCGGAGTTTAAATCTATTAGGTATAAAGGAAATACAGTTTAAACTGCCGTATGAAGAGAAGACGCAGACGCGTCAAACTTATCATTCATATCACATTATCAATCAGATCATCGATCATATAATATCATAATATATCATATATTTCCTTATCTGAGTCAGCCGAGCCGTATCTGGCCGTGCAACACTTACATTGTCACATACTGTATGCAGAAGTATTATTTTAAGCAACACATTAAGTTTGACGAAATACTCAAATCAAATGTAATTAAAGTCAGATCCACTCGTGTTTTTGACGGGGCAGTGATATCATAATTGTTAATGTACGCATTCAGACACTTTTTCTTTCACCAGCTGTATTCCCCTTGCAGGTGCAACTATGTGGGTTGTATCCATGTTTAAGTCATGGATGTTTAAAGTTCATATTTGTCTAATATTAGTTTACTTTTCATGAATGAAGTATGATGCTGCGCTAGGCTACACTTGTCCCTTTTTGTGATTGGTCAAATGTTGCTAACACCGCCCCTTTCACGTGAACACGCTCTCAGCTGGAGAGAAAAACCCTGGCTTGATTTACCGAGTTGATAACCAGCGTCGTAGGACCGCTTAGCGAGAGCGTGTTTTTTAGGGTTAGTTAAGATATCATAACTCAAACGTATCCAGGGTCTGTTGAACTGGCTTCGTAGTACAGGGCACAGGTGGCTGCATAGCAGCGCTAATGTCAAAGACACAGACATTATACATTATATTTTTCTTTTACCATGCAGTGACAAAAATATTTGGGAAGGCTTAGCCTTCCCTAGCCTACAGTACCCGCCCCTGAATGCAGTTTTACGGGGCGTGGTTTGCAAACCGCCCAGCCAATCAGAAATAGGAACCTTTTTCTCCCACGAAAGTCCCTGCTCTCTAGCAGAGGGGTTCTCATTAACTAATTTTAGTTCCTGATTTTTTTGGTGTGAACGCAACATTTCGGAACTATATCGGAACTAAAGTGGGAAAAGTACTGAGGTGTGAAAGCGCCTATTGTGAAATCCCTGACGTCCAACCATGAACCCATTTTGATCCTCTTTTATAATTTCCGCCAGCAGACATTCCAGTCTCCTTGCCAAGATCTTACAAAGTATCTTCAAGTCTGAGTTTAGGAGACTGATTGGGCGCATATTTTCACACTTATCGTTTGATTTCCCAGGTTTTGGAAGGAGTGTGATCAGCGCCCCTCTCAGGGTGGGAGGAAGTATTCCATTTTGAATAGATTCAATAAACATTTCCAAAAGGGGTGCCTTTAGTTTCACTTCAAATCTTTTATAGATATCAATGGGCAGGCCATCCGGTCCTGTTACTTTTCTAGATGTCATGCTCTTCATTGCCTCAGAGATCTCCTCTAAAGACCGTACTTTCTCGAAGTTCAAACTTTCGTTATCCGACAATTTGGGAATCGTGAGGCTGTCTAAGAATGGACTCTGGACCAACCTCGTCTATTTCAGAGCTGTATAATCTTTCATAATAATCCCTGAATCCCCCATTTATTGCAACAGGTTCTGCAACGGTCACCCCTGAAAGTAGCATTTTAAGGTAATGGAAAGGTTTGGATATCTGAAACGGTTTGTGTATGATGTTATATTATAATATGTACAAATATTTACAGTTAATTGTAACTATTACAAATGTGGTTATTTTCATAATACCCCCAAAAAACACATTATGAATATAATTAGCTACTGACATGACTACCTCCTGTGATGGAAACTTCTGGAGCAATGGAGAGGAAACTCAGAGAGACACGGGGAGAGCTGGAACTTTGATGGCAAACACTGATGGTTTATTATGGAGTTACGGCCGGAGAATTGACAAGACATGTGCTATGCCACGAGGTGACACAGGTCGCCCAACCAATTCTGAAGATCTCTACCCCAGACCCATGTATTTAGCTAGTTCTGAGAGAATAATCAACATTGTGCATAACAAGATAGCACTATAACACCCAGTGGCGGCTGGTGGAAAATATTTTTGGTGGGGCTGTTGATATAGTTTTTGGGAGAAATGACCCCTTAAAGGAATGGTCCACTCATTAGATAATTAATCAAAACTTCAGTATTTAGTGAAACATTATGTTTAAACCATACCCTGAAGAAATCAGCGATATTCCCCGGTAAATAATGATTTTATAGCTCTTTTTTTATCAAAACCTGTATATTCCGTCTGGCCGCCGCCATTTTTGCCCTTTTCAGTAGTCACGTGATGGTCGTGACGTCATCCATGCGTTCACTTTGTCAACACACAGAAAGTAAATACTTTCCGTGTGTTGACAAAGTTGACAACTCAAATGAGTTCGGACTCGTCAGCAGAGGAAGAAGTGACCAATGTGAAGAGATTGGATGGGGGAATTCAGCCATACATATCAGTATGACAATACGACACCCTCTGTCCTTAGACCCTCACATCGTACAAGGAAAAACTTCCGGAGAAAACCCACAGTTTAAAGGGAACATGGGAGAAACCTCAGGGAGAGCAACAGAGGAGGGATCCCTCTCCCAGGACGGACAGGCAATAGATGCCGTGTGTAAATTGAAAAGATAATACATTTGCAACATAGGTAGTCCAAATGTTTGGAAATGCATGTGTGTATAATTGGAAGATGATATAAGATACTATATATGTATGCATGTAGTACCACCCTTGCTAGCGATTCCCTCTCTAGTTTAGCATACTCAGCTTCGTTGTCCCTGGCCATAGAATCACGATTTTATGGGGCCGGAAAAACTGGGGGAAAATACACACTAGCCGGTACTACGCTATATGGAAAGGCCACCAAAAAACTGTCCTGGCCTGGACGCTAAAGGATGTTAAAACGGGGCTAGCCGCTGCAATGGAAATGCGCTATAACATACCTTATTCTTACTCCGAGCACTACTTCTGCTCCTCCGTCGCTTCACACTTGCAGAGGGCGATTTCTCAACTGGTCGAACTGGTGTCCTGGTCGGTGATGACACCAGAAAGACCGATGGTACTGCATCTCCATTAAGTAATGGTTGTTCCATAAATCCCATGTTATGTTTTATCATACTCTCAGAGTAGTCGTCCGGAAATTTGAAATGTTCGCTGCCTACATGAGCCTGTGAATCGTTCGGTTCGGGCCGGCCACATTTCGCTAGCCACTGCCTCCGAATGTACTTCTTAGGCTTACCTTTTGGCAACAGATGGAACCGAGCATTCCGTGGATTGTTCCTATCAGAATTGTGGCAATATTTCGCGATACAGTGAGGCATATTTGAAGAGAGAAACTACAGTAAATAACATGAAGATCAACGTGTCTTCGAAAACCAAACGCATGGTTACGTCACGTCCGGAAAATGGCGGCGCCCACAGTGTTGATGTTTATTTCGGTATATAATCAGTTTAAAATCACTGATAATGTCATCGGATTACAAAAAAAAAAAAAAGACTGGCAGAGACTGGTCTGTTTTATCGGATGATAATTATTTAAAAATGAGTGTCATGAGCATACCATTCCTTTAAATTAAGACTTCTGGTGATGTAATGGCGCGTTTCCACTGCAGCGCGGAGCTCGCTTTAAGCGTGCCCGAGCCGTGCGGGGCCCGTTTTTGGTTGCGTTTCCACTTGGCCTAGTACCGGCTAGCGGGTCCTAATTCACAGTTTTTCTGGCCCCATAAAATCGTGGTTCTAGGGCCAGGAACAAGCAGGCTGAGTCGGGCTGAGTATGCTAAACTAGAGAGAGAATCGCTGGCAAGGGGGCTACAACTACAACAAGATGAACATATTTGACCGTGATTTAATTGTAATACACGTTTCAAATGATGCCGAAGTAACAACATACTGATACCGGTTAGTAAAAACCATGAATTAATGCTTTGACAAGTCTGCAGACAGACGGCAGGCGAAAAACCTTTTAAAATGCGTGTTTTCTAAATGGAGCTTGGCTAAGCTACGCTGTATATATCACCGACCGTCCACACTCACAACAACGGCCTATACAGACATAAATAAACCAGCGACTGTATTCGCCATGACACAGGCAGTCTGTGGTTTGTACTTGTTTAACTTTTGTCTAGTTTCTGAACAGATATGAAGTGCTGTGAGCTCTGAGTGCTAAGAGCTAACGGCTGTGTTGGTATGCTATGTTAGCTTTGCCTAGCATGGCTTGCTTGAAGGTACTTGTCATATGTTACTTCGTGTACTCGTGCTTTAAAAAAAATTCGGACAAATGCTTCATATCGTTTACCCCCGTCACAGTCCACGGACACATCATATCTGTCCCCGGCTGTTTGAAGAGCAAGCATGGGAAACAAAAGACAGCATTTACCTGTTTGCATCCAGCTAGCCATGCCTTTCTGGTGTACCAGCTACGTGAGAAGCCTCGTTGATACGTTTTGTCTTTTTCACGAGCTTGCTGCGATATATACAAATCGGGTAGGTCCGGTCCAAGGTCTTTAAGCAACAGTTTATCTCCCAAACTTCTCCTTTCGAAAGGATTGGAGAGTAGCTCTTGCACGGAATTGGGTGCGGACCGAGGTCCGGTGACTCCACCTGCACACAAAGCCATTCTCATCCAACTACTGTGTCCTTGGTCACTCACGAGTCTAAAAAACAACTCACGTCAACGCACATAAGCAACGTGGGCGCCAACGTGGGCGCCAACGTTAGTGCCCTCGTGACCAAAATATTTGACGCCGCTGATTGGCTGAAATTATGTTTCGGCGGCACAGTTTACTATTGAGACTTTTGCAACGTGCTAGTTGCTGCTGGTTGGCTCAGGGGCTCCTTGCACGGCGCCCGGTAATGATAAACTAATGCCACGGGCAAGGCCAGGCAGGAAACATGTGACTTATCAGTAACTTTAGACATCGTAACACAATTTTAAACGAGATTTTATTGTAGATTATACATTTTACTGATACCAATTGTATGATATTTACCTTGTTCTTTAAAAATAAAAATATAAAATATATATATTTTTTTAATATTTTCTTTTTAAATATATATTTTTAGATTTAAATATTTTTTATATATTTTTTTTGTATGTGGGAAGAGGTGGGGATGCGCCCCTAGCGCCCTATGGGCCGGCCGCCACTGATAACACCTCTATGAGCTGACGCCAACAGGCAGGAACAGGGAGACAATTAACATTGAGAGCACAGCGGCCCAAGGTTGGTCGGTGCTCAGTGAGGGCAGTACAAACTGATAAACTGGGTCAAAGGTGTGGGCCTAGGAAAATATTTCCCCAACACCTCCTATTATACAGATGTAAGTTCAGGCTCATCATTCGTCTTTAGCAGATACAGCTAAAATGATGGCACTCACATCACAGATAACATCCTACTGCAGCCGTGACTTTAGCAGAACATGGCTTTTGTCGAAGAGTCAAGAAGACATAATCAAATTCAGGGCCAGATCATAAAATGTACTTTATGTGTAGCACTTTGTGTTAAAGAGCTGGTCTTCTGTGAAGAGCGATCGAGGATGAGGTCTGGAACTTGATTGAAAAACAAATTAACGCCACTAATTATTTTAACGCGATTAACGCATGTGTTTTTTTTTTCCTCGGCCGCCCCGTAGTTTCAGAGCGCATCGAGTTTAAAATACCATCTACAAGCTGCCGCCTGCTTGTGGCAGACCACACTTCCACGCTCACTGGCAGGCACCGACTGGCCATCGGGAGGACCGGGAGGGTGTGTGTGTGTGTGGCCCGAGCGAGCGAGAGAGAGACCTTACGTGCATTACCGTACCGCAGTGTGAACGCGGTAGGGGTGTTGAAAATAATCGTTTCTACGATGCATTGCGATGCGGACGTGGACGATTCGGTCTCGATGCAGTGACGGAAGATAATCGGTTATAGAGTAGCAACGTTGCTTCCTGATTTACCGGCCTCGGCTTTACTATAACGTTTTTTCTGTCACTTTAATATCAAATCGGTCGGTGACGCAGAGATCAGGGAACAGACGTGACAGCGGCACAGCAACACGGAGCAGTCTGCTTTATCGACCAACACAAGAACACCAGTACCCAGGGGGCAAAGTCATTTTACAGACATGGAATGTTGTAAAAGGTTGTCCACCAGAAATGATATCTAGGACCTTCAAGGATCAAAACCTGGGTGGACAACCCGGTGAACTAGCTACTGGAAAGCTACAGTGAGGGTCCAAACAATGCAACCCCTATATGAAAAAAAGTCAAATATTCTGGCTCGATCAGATGCCATCATTCTCTTTCTGATTGAATATCTCTGTGACAGTTCATAGTAAAGGACAAAACTGAGCCAACCTATTGAAAGAGCAGAAATAAGCTTTCAGGTGATGCCTTGGTTAAGCCTGTTCTCAATAAGGCCACTAGATGGCGCTGTGCCTTTTTTGTCTCTCCAAAGCGAAATCCATTTCAAGCAATGCACTTGTGGTCCTCTGGATTGTTTGCTGTGTTCAAAATGGGTAAATATAGCCTACTTAAAAGATTATTTCTATATAACATATTGAAGGGTTTACATTAATATACACAAGGTTTGCTGCCGATGCTAAGTTGAATTGATTCAATGTTTACAGATTTTTCAGTTTACAGTCTGGAAAGCTAAAGGCAGCAAAATTCAAAATGGCCGCCACTTTCTTTGCAAAACCCTTTAATTGAAGGTTTTATGTGTTATAAGACAAGGCAAACTGAGTTAAACTTATCTGGAAGTTGAATCAATAACCTTTTATTATTTGTGCAAATTAATGTCTTTGTTTTTGTGAAAAATATCCTATTTTGATCATGAAATAAACAAAATTCCCTGGTGGCAAAACATTTATTTCACATACTCTCTTCTTAGTTATTAACTAAAAATCAACAGATATTTTTATATATTATATATTTAACATATAGAAGTTGAACACAAAATAATCATTCACATGGCCCAGAACTATAAAAATGTGAATTTTTTAAGAAGAAAAGAGAGAAAAGTAACCTACACTGAATATACAGTACAAATATTTTCAATGTACACATGGTGGTATTCATGGTAGTGTCCCAGAAAGCTTTTTGCTTTCTATTCATTTTCTGAGTCACAACTGCTGTCACTGCTCTCAAATGTGGCAGTGTGTATCCTTCTGCATTTGGTTGCCAGTCCTTGGCAACGGCACCATCTGTAGCATGGAACTGCCTTATTCTGACAGCCACATGAGATTGTCTTATTCATCGATACAGGGCAAGCTGGCTTTGTATATGGTATCGGAACTGTCCAGAGACCATCCCAATTCTGTGCATGGGGGGATTTATGGCTTGGCGATGTGTGCGTTCCTTTCAGGTGCAGCAAAAATGCATTCTCTGTTGGGGGTAGTAGCTTTAGGAGCGTTGATTTGTTATTCAGGAACTTGTATGCTCTCAGTTTGCCCAGATCAGAACCCTCAAAGTGATCAGCTTTGGATGTATACACAGTTATGGTGAGGTCTCGTGCCTGATTGAGGAGGTCATCTGTTATGGCATCGGTGGGGTTCTCACCAAACTCTTCAAGTGCAGGTATGTCCAGACTCATGCTGCTCTTGAACCATGCCCTCTTGCCAGTGAAATATGGATAACTAGTGGTATCTCTACCACTCAGACTGTGGATGAAGGGCTTGGCAAAACACTGTGAAGATCCCAGTGCCACAACCATTTCATGTATGGGCAGGTATATACATTCTGGCCTGTTCTCACCCACAGCTCTGTTAGATCACTGAGGTGCATAGCACCATAGTACAGACATGTGGTAATGATGGTGGTGTCATTGGCATACGGCAACTCTGTCAACTCCCTCATTCTGGACACTGTAGAGAGTGTGGAGGAAGATCCTAGTGTCAGCCTCATGCTGTGTTGATTCAAGAGCAGGAACATCCATAACAGACCATGCCGTGAGCACCACACTCTTCGTCTCTTCTTTGAATCCACCACCCAGGTAGAGATGAGTGGGGCCAAGACAAGGTTCCAGTTGTTCATCCGCACACCACTTATCACAAAGGAAGCTCAGCAGGTTTGCTTTGCTAGCAGACACTGCAAAAAACTCCTTTGGATCCAGAGCTGTGTACTGCTCACTGACTTGATACACTTTCGCTGGTTTGGATCTGGCATATCTCTGTTCCTGCTCAGCTGACTTGAGGCTGGTTGCACTGTATCTGTCACAACAGAAGTGTATGATGTCAGAGCCAGGAGGCACATCAATCAGCAGCAGGTGCCTGTATCGCTCAGTGATCACTCCAAATCCTTCTCCTCTGTGGAAAGTCCAGTGTCGTATGGCGGACATGGCATCTACGACTACTGCTGTCTTGAGGCAGTCTTTGGGCAGATCAGGGATCCTGCTTACTTTGGTTTTCTCTTTCAAGATCTTCACAAGGCTTGGTCCCTGTACTCATTCTGCCATCTTCCTGGAAGAGGGATGGGGGAACAATGTTGAGTTCTCCACCACTGGCAATGATCTGGGTCATGCGCAGAAGGGCAGTGACTTCATTGCTCTTGCAAGGTGAAGAGGTTTTCCCAGACTTCTTTGGTTTCATCCTGTTTTGTGTATGGAAGGTGTTTAGCTTTACAACACTTGTCTTCTTCTGGTCACTGGACAGTGACTCTGACAATGCCTTCAAACCATCTGCTTTCACACTTGTCAGGTTATCCTTGACTGTGGCATCTGCACACTCACCAGTATATATATTGATCAGGGATGGTGTGGCTGTAGTGAATGGGTTGGTCTCTACTGCTGCCATGACCTTGACTACCATCTCTGCATCCCTGTTGACACGACTCCAACCAGATTCATGGTGGGGGCTGGAGGAATGGAGGTGCAGCATAGACTTGAGCTCTGCAGAGATAGCTGCAGTGAGTGGTTTTGTGTAGACCCACTTCATCCTGGCAGCACGATTGAGTGTAATGTCATCCAGACCACTTGCCTCCTTGGCATCTGCATTATATGTCTGCTCCAGAAGCATGTCAGGAGAGACATTGTGGTTGCTATCTGCTCTCCTTCCAACAAATGCACCTGCCATCAGTGCTTCATGTGCCTCAGGGGCTGTCTCTGGCAGTTTCTTCATCTCAGACAAATACAGACGCAAAGACTGCTGCCCATATTTGTAGTGTCCTGCTGCAGTGAGGTAAGGTAGCATCCGTGCTGATTCACAGAGATCTCCTGCCCAGTAACCTTCCCGCTGGTAGTAGATGAACCTGTGGAGAATGTCTGACATCTCCAGAAAGATTGACCAGAAAACTGCAGAGATTCCTGGAAAAGTAACATCTGTTCTTGTAGGATTGATATCTGTGGACGTGACATCTGGATGATCACCAACTTCTCAGTAGCAGTGGTGTCTTTCTCAAACAACATCTTCACAACATGTTCTACTTGTGACTGCCAGTGTTGTGTTTCTCTGTCTGATGCACATGCCTCAAATGCTTGCCAGTACAAGCGCCACATGGCATCACTGAGGATCCTGAGAGCATGCATGGTTTGGTAGTGCTCAGCCTTCTCACCAAACATCTTCTTGACAGTCCCTTCCTGAAACAGACCAGCTGCAACAAGAATACCCTCTGCACCTGCATCCCTGATGATCTTGCAAACAGCCTTCATGTAGTTATGAGCTTGGTGAAATCCTCCCAGCAGCAGGACTACATTGCAGAACTCATCTCTGTGCTTGTCTTTGATGGCAACTGCGAGTTCATATGTAGCCTGATCTCCAATGATAATGGTATACTTGTCTCCCAGTGCATGTGATGTCTTGATCAGCCATTTAATTTCTTTTTTCAGGACAGCAGGATCAGTTAGAGATGCTGGGATGAGAGGAAGATAGCCAATGATACTGGCCGGTATGTGTGGGTGGAGGTCTGCACAGAAGGCAGAAAAGCCAGGCAGTCCTGCTTCTGCATCTGGAGGAGCATCCAGCAATTCTGAAGTTGTAGCCATTCTTGCTAGATGCCACATAAGTAACAGGTCTTCAGCTGTGCCTAAATGCCTAAACAGAATAAGATCTGGTGTTGGACGTGCAAAAGCCACTCTCGCCAAATGGGGATACCTAAATGACGGGGACGTTGTGTGTGACTGCGGCATTGAATCACAAACCATGCAACATCTCCTGATATGCCCCCTGCACAACATCGGACTTGGCAGAGTTTAATGAGAAGGGACAGCAATGTGTTCAGCTGTGGCTGAACCACATCTAACCAAGCCCTGTAACTGACTGCCTTGTGGACAGGATAAGAAGAAGCTGTGCCATCTGAGGAAGTATCCAGACTCTCTAGCTTCTCATTATGCTCAAGTGACCTGGACCTCTGCCTGTCTTTAGCGGAGACGTGACACATGGGAGCAGGTACTGAGAGAGTCTTCTTTCTGTCCGAGGTAGAAGTGGGGAGTCTGGCACCCTCCTGGACCCGCACAATCTTTTGGTTTTCAATTATGATTGCAGTGGTGGCATTCAAACTCCCACCCTCCAGTGTCTTCTTCTTTCAGTCCAGATTGTCCATGGCAAACACATGGGGGATCTCGCTGTTTTTCATCATGGTCTCTGGGATGTAAACACCATCAGTTTCAACCTGCTGCATGACCTTCTCACTTTGTGCTGTCAGCTGACGCTGCATACGTTCATAACTGATCCCAAGCCCCAATCGGTTGTTCATCATAATGAGTGATTTACTACGTGTCTGGTTGAATAAGTGGTAGGTAGTGACTATGCCCAAAGGTGTTGATACGCCAGATGCTAAGGTAATGCTAATGTAGCGTTAGCATGTTTTTGTAAGGTGTTGATTTAGACGCTTGGTGTTGGAATTGTGTTCCGTTAGGTACAATGGTTATTATCCTCTATTAGCTGAGTTTCTTCCCGTTAAGTGGGTATGCCACATGAATAGGTTGTTAAATATTAACAAGCCCTGGGATGGTGTTTCTTACAAGATGCTGCGTCTGCCCCCGGTACCGGGGGCAATCGCGCACAAGAGGTTTTAAAGTGTGAATGTCAAGGTGGCATGGTATTCATCTATACAGCACTGCACAAACATAAAGATTACACACATGAAACACTTAATCAAATGATAATAAATATATATATATTGATTAAATGAATAATACTGTAAAACTGATTTACAAATTATTAAAGAATTGTTGCTTACAGTAACAGTGCTGGCTAGCTAGCTAGCTAGCTAGCTTAAAATCCTCTCACTTGCTGGAAAATCTGTAAACATTGAATCAATTCAACTTAGCATCGGCAGCAAACCTTGTGTATATTAATGTAAACCTGATCAAAATAGGATACATTAATTTGCACAAATAATAAAAGGGTATTGATTTGACATTAAGTTGAACTTAATGTCAACTTCCAGATAAGTTTAACTCAGTTTGCCTTGTCTTATAAGTAGTGCATGACATGAAGGATTTTGGGAGATGGCCGAGCCCTGGCTTATAAAACACATAAAACCTTCAATTAAAGGGTTTTGCAAAGAAAGTGGCGGCCATTTTGAATTTTGCTGCCTTTAGCTTTCCAGTCTGTAAACTGAAAAATCTGTAAACATTGAATCAATTCAACTTAGCATCGGCAGCAAACCTTTGTGTATATTAATGTAAACCCTTCAATATGTTATATAGAAATAATCTTTTAAGTATATTTACCCATTTTGAACACAGCAAACAATCCAGAGGACCACAAGTGCATTGCTTGAAATGGATTTCGCTTTGGAGAGACAAAAAAGGCACAGCGCCATCTAGTGGCCTTATTGAGAACAGGCTTAACCAAGGCATCACCTGAAAGCTTATTTTCTGCTCTTTCAATAGGTTGGCTCAGTTTGTCTTTACTATGAACTGTCACAGAGATATTCAATCAGAAAAAGAATGATGGCATCTGATCGAGCCAGAATATTTGACTTTTTTTCATATAGGGGTTGCATTGTTTGGACCCTCACTGTAGCTTTCCAGTAGCTAGTTCACCGGGTTGTCCACCCAGGTTTTGATCCTTGAAGGTCCTAGATATCATTTCTGGTGGACAACCTTTTACAACATTCCATGTCTGATTTCCTAAAAAAGTGGGTTTTGCCCCCTGGGTACAGTCCAGAACCGACAGCAGAAGGACCCGCTCTCAATCACTCTGTGTCGCTGCGCTCAGAGACACAGGGTCCCTGTGTCTCTGAGCCGCAGCGACACGGAGTGTGACAGGGATTTATGTTTTTCAAAAATAATCGCGTTACAATCATGTCAGGTGTTTGGTGGATTTAATTAAGTCTTGGATTGCAAAGTATGAATGTCCTCTAGCAATTTTCAGACGATATATACGTGTGTAAAGTTTGTGAAGGCAGGAGGAAAAAAGCTTCCGCGATCACCGTCTCCTCTCCGTTCCTCCAAGCCCCGCCCCCTCCCTGAAAATAATGAGTGACATGCTGATAGCGACCCGATAGAAACTTTGTTATTCACTTAATCACTGAGATATAATGAAGCTAATTTAATCTCATACGTTCATGGGATTTATGTAACAGTAAGACAGAGAATGTAAGTGTGCACCCACATGCACTATTTTTGTTTGTATATGCTGTTGTAAATACTCCTGTTGTCTGCTGTGTTCAGACTCAAGTCCTGTGTGTGAGGCCTCATTCAGGACCTTCAGTGTCCTTTCTTTAACAGAAGGCTGTGGCTAGAAGCTGCAGCTAGACTGCAGAAGCATTAGCTTTTTGTTTTTGAGGATGGAACAACTTCACACACGGAGGCTAGACCTATACAATTCATTTATTTTGGTTTATAAATTAATGTCAAGACATTTATGTTATTGATTTCTGAAGCACTTTCTAAATAATAAAAAGAGAGTTCATATGTATTTACTGCATGTATGCATTGATGAAAAATAAGCCATGTGCAGTAATATAGAAAATTGAGGATGCAACGCATTGGTATGAATCGTGATGCACCGTGATGCACCGGGATATCGAACCGAATCGAATCGTTGACAGGATAATCGTAATCGAATCGAATCGTGAGACCAGTGAAGATGCACAGCCCTAGAACGCGGCTATTGTTGTTGTTAGCATCTGGTGCTAGCTAGCTGCGCTAACGGATATAAGGAGCTGTTTAAATGAAAACAGAGGAGCGCCCTATCCACACAACTGTGCCGAGCACTTGACTTGATGCAGGAAGCCAGACAGCGGGATATTGTACGAGAAGTCAGCACACTCATGATTGCAGCAACATGATTGCAGCGTCCAGGCAGCTCCCGTTCGAGCATATGCCTTGAGTTGCACATAGCTCCAACGATCACACTCTCACTCACACACACACACACACACACACACACACACACACACACACACACACACACACACACACACACACACACACACACACACACACACACACACACACACACACACACACACACACACACACACACACACACACACACACACACACACACACACACACACACACACACACACACACACACACACACACACACACACACCATTTGTATTGTATGAGAGGTTCCAGGTTGAATTGAGGCGAATATTTATAATGTTCAAATGATAATAAACATTAGCATAAAGCATATTTGTCCACTCATATGTTGATAAGAGTATTAAAAACTTGAAAAATATTCCTTTAAGGTACATTTAGAACAGATAAAAAATGTGCGATTAATTTGCGATTAATCGCGATTAACTATGGACAATCATGCGATTAATCGCGATTAAATATTTTAATCGACTGACAGCCCTAATATTTACACATACCAGCTGAAGAGAACCTGAACCCGGAATTCTCAGTCACTTGAGTGTTCCAGTTCTGATCCAGTGCAGGTTGTTTCAACAATGTAAGTGTCCTCACCTCAGCTGTAATCCGAATACAGTTACGTGTCTTAAAAAAGTAACGTAATCAGATTACTTTTAGATTACTTTTGGATTACTTTCCAAACTGGGTATGTTTTGGTGAACAGGAGACACAAAAAGCAAAAGGAAACTGAACGTGTTTTTACTGTTGTAATTAAGCAATCATACACAAGAGGCCGTTCTTGAACGTCATTATTGGTACGACAGTACTGCGGCAGGACCGAGGCGCTTGCGCCGAGGTCCGTACGTACGCCCGTCCGTACGCCTGTTTACAACAATATCGTAAAATAATTGCTCCCAAACCTACACTTTCTGCTTGAGTTAAACTCCGTCAGAAAGTAGTTCCTATAAAGTATAGTTCCCTTGGTAACGCTAGCCGATCAATCGAACACTCCTGCTTCCCCGCTTACAGTTATTGATATAATTATAGTAAATAATATATTATTAACCAATTTATTGAAAACAATTTATTTACAACAATTCTTGAATTAGGCTATTTATTTATTTGTTTACATATTTAACATTTTGGCTTCAGAATGAAGGTGGATGTTCATGCTGCCATTAAAAGTGCAATTTTTGAAACAGCTCTCCATGAACTCCATGCCAGACTTTTTTGCAGGTGGTGCTGTGGTGTTCACGGGTAGGTTATCGGAAGAGCTTTCCTCCAGTGGCTGTTTCATGGCGTGTCCCGGACCGGCAAAAAGCGCATTGCTCCACATATTTCTGTTGTCCAGAGATGGAGCCCAGTAGCTGCGAAGCAATGACTCATTTTTATGCCCGCTAACGGACATGATTTCTCTGGCCTCCAACCCTGCCTCCGCCAGCCGCTGTATGCAGGTGCTTCTGACGCAATGGTTTGTGTAACGCGTAGCAGTGCCAGCCTCTTCACTAATGCGAGTCATCATGGACCCCAGGCTGTTCACCCCCAAGGGCTCCATCATGCTATACCACACCGCATCCCCAGGCTTCACCGACTTCCTTGGATGGTGGTAGAAAGCCTTTGCTGATTCGGGCATTTGCTTTCTCGTTCCAGTTCGAAAAGCAAACTGCAGGCAGTTTGCTTTTCGAAAAGCAAACTGCAGGCAGTTTGCTTTTCGGCCCAACGGTATACTGTTTTTCTCAGACGCGGAGGGATACTGACTTGTTGTGAAAAGGCACGTTCTATTTGACCGTTGTTTGATCGTGGAATCAAACACGCCTATTGACCAATCAGAGAGCTTGCTCACACCTATGTGTTATAGAATGGCTTATCAAGAGCACAACTGAAACATCACATCTGAAACGATGTAACAACATAATACACGTTTTGGGGATGCAGCTTGCGATGTGAGGAGTGAGGGACACATTTCGGCCAGGGGTGTAGAGCTATATTTGTTTAAGCACCGGATCGGCAAAACAGGAGAGTGTGTGCACCAGTCTGCCTTGATCTATGAATTAATGTCCGTGACACTCACAGTATCTGCTGCCCGCAGCTGTTTTTTAGAAGGAAAACCTCCTTCACTTCATGACATCTCTGCAGCACCAGGAGGCAGCGGGAGGGTTAACTCAGCCTCTGAGAAGACGAGTGCGCCGCGCAGTGCCTTTCACGCACCGCCTTCACTGTGTATACCAGGGATGGGCAAATGGCGGCGGCCCCCACCTCCTCTTTTTGCGGCCCTCAGATTAATTTATAAACAACGTAATTAATAATAATTTAAAAAAAAATTAAATTAAATATTTGTGTACTTGTAGTACTGATACCGTCCACTAGACTCATAGTTACGTCGCGAGCTGCGTAGATGATTTCAAATACCGCGAAATAATCTGTGACGCATTTGTGTGTATTGTGTTTGAACACCGGCTGTTGTTATGCCTGCTGTGACGTTAAATTGCCTCTTGTAATTATGCCTTTACAAGCTTAAAAGTTGTTTTTATCATCTGAATTTGGCGAAACAAGTTTAATATTCTTAAAACCAAGACTTTGTTTATTCGAAATCAGATGAAAACAAACTGTCACGGACCCTGCCGTGTTATCTATGATTACTACGCTTTTCATTCATAATTTCAGCGGGAGGGAGGGGGAGTGGTGCTGAGGAACAGCAGAGTGCTGACAGGTGTCTGTGTTGACATTCCCCTTATGGTGGAATAAGGGGAATGCAGAGACTGGCATCAAGTGTTTTAGGTTCAAGTTAGACAACTAATGTATTAGGGTTAGTGTTCATGACTTAATGTGTATGTCATCTAATGGTTAATCTCAATACACACACATTTTCCGTGCTTTCTAATAGTTTAAAATATCTTTATTCCACTGTTTAATAACCTGTTTAATACAAACATGCCACTTGTAAAAATTAAATAAAATGTCTGTGAACTGATATTTGTTTAGTGAGCTTATTAGGATGTTCCCATTATTATCCCATCATAGTTGCCCAACCCTGGTGTATACCTTCAGAAATAATCATTAGTAAGGCTAAAGAGCGACTGCAGGCTGATGTGTTTTAACCACACACACCTATATATATATACACACACACGTGATTTAAACGCAGACTTCCTCCATGTTTCGTTGTTATTGTTCCACTGAGCGGACCCGCGATTTTTTTTTAAATGCTTTTTTGGTCCATCTGCGGCGGTAATAGGTTTTGTGCGCTGTGATGATTCGGCTGTACCTTTAGTAATGAATATTAAATGTTGAGAGGAAATCTTTCCACCAATAATTCCAATAAGTAATCCAAAATGTATTCACTTCAGGTTTACGAAAGTAACTGTAATCAGATTACTCGTTTTTAAAATGTAACGCGAGCTGAATACAGTTACTTGATTTTTGTATTCTGATTACGTAACGCCGTTACATGTATTCCGTTACAACCCAACCCTGTATATATATATATATATATATATATATATATATATATATAGCAGACAGTGGTAATAATGTTTAAATATATTCAAACTAGGGCCGGGACTTTAACGCGTTAATTAAGATTAATTAATTACACAAAAATTAACGCATTTTAATCGCACTTTAATCGCACTTATTTTTGCACAGCGGAACGTTTCTCACTGGATGAGTTTCAGGCGTACCGATTATACTGGAGCACCAACTAACGTTCATGACTTCAGCATGGGACTTCAAACAACAACAAACCACGGTGAACAATAGTCAAACATGAACGAACAAGCTGATGAGACCGCTTTGGTCGGCCCCGTGGATGGGACATTTTGTTTTAAAAAACGGACGGATGGAAGCGTCGATAAGAGCACGGTTGTGTGCAAATTATGCAAAAAGAGATTTGCATATCACCGCAGCACATCAAGCCTAAAGTATCACCTAAATGCAAAGCATGTAGCAGCTAGCGTGGACGTTAGCCCGACTCCGAGTGCAAGGAACCACACCCTGACCCAACCCACACTCAACCAGATGACTGGTTTCAGGGCCAGGATAAGTACGTCCACGTCTGAGAAAATAACCAACTCCCTGGCTCACTGGATAAGTATTTAGCTCGGGCAATGAAGCCTCACCTGCTGGTTGCCCGATCGGGCAATCTATTATGCCAGTATCATGCAGCTCGCGGATCCAGTAATGAGTGACCCGACAGTAAAACTAAACATATCTATAACTCGTTTACGTAGTTTGAGAGGTAATTAAAATAGCTACGTGTGATATTCTAACCTGAAGTGTGTGTTTTGTTCCGCTCACCGCTGCATGTGGTTATGCAGAGCTGCGTGTCGAGTCTCGACTCGTCAGCAGCAGCTGATCTCTCTCTCCCGTCAGATTAGACTTCACTCGCGTTTATGTCCATATCGATCAGATCCAGCTAGTTATAGCTAATGATATGACTACCTGCTTATTAAAAGACAACTACACAATAAGTGTCGCTATGCAACTGGATGAGGCCACAAATAATAGCCACAAATAGCGCAGCATTATGCATTTGTTTACATGCCCACCGGAACCCCGAGGCATTACCAACAGATCAACGCACAATCAACCCATACAGGACATCTCTTTCTCCACATTAAGTGTTAGACATTAGAGTTGACCATTCTTGTCTGTCACATACTCTTCTTGTCTGTCACATAAGTGGCGCAACTGAAGCGGTATTGCTCTAAAGGGAAATTATTTTGACCGAAGATATTTAGATTTGCCGGCTAACGGGAACTCTGACGTGTGCTTCGCGGATGCGCTCGGCTCCTCTCGACTGCTGCTCGGGTCTGCTCGGTCAGCTTCCGGATGAGGAGGCATTCGTTCGACCAACTTACAGTAGTTAACATTACAAACATTTTTAACAGGGGCCATAATAGTGTAAATAATGTTTGTTTTGGCAGTTATAACTGAATGTAATGTTTTCTACTTTTTTCCATCTGGGAAGGCATTTGCCTTCATCAGATGGAAAGTGTTTTGACCAACAACTTAAGTATTTCTTATAGCTATGCAGGGCATGCAAGCGAGCAAACAAAAACAAGAACAAACAAACAAGTGAAATGAAGAATAAAATTGAAATTGTACAATATAATATTGTGGTGGTTCATCTTATAATTCAGTCTAGAGAATGCACCAGACAGCATCTAAGACCTGCAAAAATCAAATTTTCTAGGGGGACGGAGGCCCCCCAAACCCTTCGTGCCATTTCGTCCACGTGCATTTTTCAGGGCAATCTCTATTGGGCTCAGGGCCATCTGTAAATTAGCTTAGATGGCCAACACTGGCAGGACAGACATCCTTAATGTCATGCACTTGGACTGTAGACCACTGGGAGTAAAATCCATGTGAAAATTGCTTCTCACTGTTCTCAGGTCAAATATGTATATTTGATTAAAAATGCGATTAATTTCGATTAATTAATTACAAAGCCTCTAATTAATTAGATACATTTTTTTAATCGAGTCCCGGCTCTAATTCAAACACTTTCTACATATTGCTTCAAAATAGTGTCATATAACATAGACATGTAGGGTTGTGGGCCCATAGAGTTAACTACTGGAACATTAGCGCTTTTACACCGGAGTACTTTTCCCCCCGAACCAGGCCGATAGGGGGGGGAGATTTGGTTTCACACCTAAAAGGATCTGGGCCTAGTCCCTAGTTCGCGCAAACCTTTTCACCCCCAGATCCTCCCTGCTAGCGAGGTAGTACTGTCCTGGTGAGTAAATGGTTCGTGTGTGTGTCGGCCACGCTAACTATTTCTGATTGGCTGAGCGAATTGCAAACCACGTCCCGTAAAACTCGGAAAAAATGTGTGAAGCCGCCATTTTGTTTGCTCCCATTAGCCCAGCGCACCAACAGAGAGAAACTAACTTATGGCAACACAAAATAAAACATGGGAGCGGTGGAGTGATGAGGAGGTGTCGGCACTTCTGGCGATTTACTCAGAAGACCCAGCAGCTTAATTTGTCAGAAGCATTTTGACGGGTGATTAATCGCCGCAGCGAGCGTTACCTGCCACTCTGATCCACTGACCACCCCCCGCCTTACCAATGATATCAACTTATCATCAGCTAGATAAATGACATCAAAGTAACAGTCATATCCAAAACACACACACACACACACACACACACACATTCTTACACAAACAGAAAGTCACAGATAAATGCGGCTTCATTTGCCAAATCCTCCCTCGGGGACTTAGGCTCAGTTTACACGGAAACGAAAACGAACAGAATTCGATATCAAAAAAGTATTCCGTCTACTACACACAATCGGCTCAATAAACGTATCCGTCCACACGAGACCGCTCGACCCGCTGGAGACGCTGTAGTACATATGCCGGGCCTGTAAGTGGCGTACTGTACTTCCGCCACAAAATACACCAAAAACCGTGAAGAAGACCTCCCGAGCATGGTTGCCATGGTTGCCTGGTTCCCCTTCTGTTTATTCTTCGTGGTGGATTTAGCAACATGTAGTTCATGTAGTTCTCCATGTCCACTTGTTGCTGATGGTTTTGGTAGAGGAGCTGTAGATCTGGGTGAGCAGCAGAGGTGGGGAGAGGCAGGGCTCTGGCTGTTTCGGCGGCCTCTGTTTCTCTTTTCCTCCCTCCCCGAGGCGAGCGTGTGCTCCTGCTGTAAAAGGCCAACACATCCTCACTCCCAGGTCGGCCTATGTTGACGTTATGTCAAGTCCCCTGTGTCGGCTTTTTCCAACGCAAGGTCCATTTTCAACGCAAGGGGGGGGGCCTTAGCGTCCATTTTCAACGCAAGGGGGGGGCCCTTAGCGTCCATTTTCAGCTTTCCGGGATGTCCATATGCTTCTATGGACGCTCATGGAAGCACGGCATTCGTTTGTGTCGACTTCCCTTAAAGGCAATGTGAGCGTCCATTCTCATTGGATAACGGAGAATTGTACACCCGGAAGTAAGTATTCTTACTGACGATTGATTTTACAGTGATATCTGCACTACTCATCGACTAAAAAACACCAGATTATCCTTGTTAATTACACAACATTGATTGGTTTAAATTGTGTGCAATGCTTTTGTATTTTTCCCCTTCGATTCGGAGAAACAAATCTTTTTTCGGAGTAAAGGATGGCAGAAGACACTACACTACCCAGAATCCCCAGCTATCGTTTGGACTACACCATGTGCTCTGTTTGACGTCACATGATCTTCAAATTTCTCCCAGCAGAAAAAAAACATGGCCGAACTTCGTTTTATTCTTGGTGGAGAATGCCTATTTTAAAGTTAGTTTGGCCATTAAAATGCGTTTTGATGTCATTTGAACTATGAGTTGTTATTTCAGATTATGTGTGCAGTGGATGCACATGATCTTTAGTTTGCTAGTTATTACGAAGATTACTTCAGGAAATTGCATCCATAACGTTTTCATTGTTACCAAGGTGGTTGCTAGGGACGCTGCTATCGATATTATTTCTGTTATGTTGTGTAACTGTTTAATGGTGTTATCTTTATTTCTACCCCCTTCCCCGTCAATGTATAGTGTTGGTCCACAGCGCAAACATATTAGTTTAACAAAATCCGCATCTAAAGATAGCCTACGTTATTTTCCCCTGTGCGATTCCAGTCTCACATCTCACAGCACATCGTCATTAACAAATACCGGAAACAGACCGAAAACATTTAAAAAAAATAAATAATACTTTATTCCGAGTGTGCTTGCTTTTCTCTTTGAAAGTCATCACATACCGGCATTGTAATACACGGTTCGGCTGCATTACATATTACATATCTGCCGTAGTTCTGTATTTATAGAGCCCTGATGAGAAGACCTCTAGACAAACATGAGGAACTGAAAACGTGACGTGGATCATAAATATATCAGCCATTAAACAACATCTTACATTTCTTTTCACACAATACGTCTCCTTGCAGTATCAACACTAATTCAGCTCACTTTTATATTTGATCCAATTGGTAGATAGGCTGTATTTACACCATAAAGGTGCACAGCTGATTTAACTTAGTGGTTAAAGCATGTTATTGAATTTCATTATTTTTATTATTAGATATTAATAGGATCCCTATAGTATATTCATTACTCGTTATTCTCTACTAATAGTTAATTAAAGACTGTATATAATGACTATTTTGCACATCCCTTTCAAGATTTCAAGATTTTCTAAGGTTTATTGACATATCATATGGGCCTACACAACTATGGTGTAGTTCTGCACTGAATGAAAAACTTGGGTCGCAGGTTCTTCAATAGTGCATTACAAGACATCTATCAATATGTGTGCATACCTCCAGCAATGTTAACTATGTTGAAGCACTTATTTTAACTGATATTATACATAATGTATTATACTCTTATAAGATGTATATAGATATTTCATCTCCGGCCTTGTCAGGTATTGAACAATCAATAAATAAAGAACACAGAATTGTTGAATATAAAACACAGAATGTATGTGATTATACTAAATGATTTACAAATAAACACCACTGCATATTTAACTGTTACACATGCTGATGTAACGCAAATATTCCAACTTGGGATAAAGTATATCTTATCTTAAGCTGATCGATGGCTACTGCCATATTTGCAAAATGTGCCTCTGAACCTTGACAAGTGCATGTTTCAGGCTTATCAATTAATGTAATGTAATGTTATCAATTAACAACAGTGCGGTGGACCCGTTCAAATCCATTTGAACAGTCTGCCGTGGTTCCATCCCATTTCAAGTGCTGTTCGACGCTTGGTAACCCTCGGAGCACACTCTCCAATCACAGAGCTTGAGGACTATCACGGGGTTTGTCAAACAGAGCACATGGTGTAGTCCAAACGATAGCTGGGGATTCTGGGTAGTGTAGTCAGTGTCTTCTGCCATCCTATACTCCGAAAAAAGATTTGTTTCTCCGAATCGAAGGGGAAAAATACAAAAGCATTGCACACAATTTAAACCAATCAATGTTGTGTAATTAACAAGGATAATCTGGTGTTTTTTTGTCGATGAGTAGTGCAGATATCACTGTAAAATCAATCGTCAGTAAGGGGAATACTTACTTCCGGGTGTACAATTCTCCGTTATCCAATGAGAATGGACGCTCACATTGCCTTTAAGGGCAGTCGACACAAACGAATGCCGTGCTTCCATGAGCGTCCATAGAAGCATATGGACATCCCGGAAAGCTGAAAATGGACGCTAAGGGCCCCCCCCTTGCGTTGAAAATGGACTCTAAGGCCCCTCCCCTTGCGTTGGAAAAAGCCGACACAGGGGACTTGACATAACGTCAACATAGGCCGACCTGGGAGTGAGGATGTGTTGAAAAGGCAGGTGCACCGCACCCACTGCCACTAACTCTGAGCCTGGCTCCCGAGCAGGATGTTCAATCTCCCTGGTATTCCACCAGCAGATGACAAACAGCCACCTCTTCGCCTCTTCCAAGGGACGAGGGAACCGTGCGGCAGAGTGTCCGTTAGCATTTTTTTTCGTCGGTCAACATGTCCGTTAAAGTTTAAATCTTCCGGACTAAATTAGAAAAGTGCTGGTCAAGAGTCTTCTTTGTTATTTATTGAGCTTTCAAACTAATTAATAACGACTCTATATAATAATATAAGAATAATACACAGAGCCTCTCTTTTCCTCCCCCTCTCCTGACAGCCCGTCAGTATCCGTATCATACAGCTGGCTGATCCAGTAATGAGTGACCAACAGTAAAAATAAACATATTTATAACTAGTTTAGGTAGTTTGAGAGGTAATTAAAATAGCTAAGTGTGATGATCTAACTTGAAGTGTGTGTTTTGCTCATAGACTGTATATATAAATCGACGTAGGGTCCGTGACGTCACCCATAGGATTCTGCAGAGTTGCCGAGAAGCCCTTAGTAGGCGGTGTCGGCAACTAACGGCTCGACAGTGCCGTCAGAGTTCAACTCCCTCCTGCCACCGAGCTGGAAGTTCCAGAGCTAGCTGAAGCTACCAAGCTAAGCTAACATGCTCCCCATCTGCACACTGCCGTGGCATTTTACGTTTCTAAGGTAAGCGGACATGAAACTATTCAGCAAAACTATAAATAATATTCGAAGTTATTGAGTTTTTAGCATAATACTTCAGAATCTTAAAATCCCTTAACGTTTGTATGCAATTGTGCTAAATTCAACAATGGAATCAAGCAAATATGAATATGTTTGCATGACATTAGTTATTTATATTTTGATATCACTTAATTATACGTTTAATACATTTAAGTCAAGCTAAGGTACATGTGATGGTCGCTAGTTAGTGCTCTTACCTGTGAGGCCTCCTCCAAACAGTATAATAACCAGACTGTATAATTAAAACAAGTACCAGTTCTAGATCCTTGACTTTAGACAAACAATTAAAAAGACAAAATGTATTTAAAGTAGTGCTGTCAAAATTATCGCGTTAACGGCGGTAATAATTTTTTTTAATTAATTGCGTTAAAATATTTAACGCATTTAACGCATGTGCAGAATGGCCGCCCCATACGTGCTACCAGTGGCAGCGCCAGGGTATGGCTGGGGTAGGCTACACCCATACCAAGAAATGGCTTAGCCCCACCATGAAAAATGATGTTAAAGTAAGCAAAATAAAGTCTGCCAACTCGCGCGGAGTAAATTGCACAGACAGCAGTTAGTAAGATTGATTTCAGTAGCCACGGTTTTGAAAACTTTTGTCACATAGTGATCGTCTTCTCAATAGAACATCTTTGATAACGGCGTGGTGTTGTTGCAGGAAGTCCCGACGGAGAATACTTTTGCTGTAGTACAGGAGTGCACATAACTGGTACGCAGGTTATGTGCCTAATCTGAAATGCGTACCGTCACTTGTGTCACAAAGCGCATTTGCGTACCGACGTACTTGTGAAGCTTTTCCAGAAGGCGGTTAGATCACCGGACGACAGAGTCGGTCTCCGTGTGCACAGACAGGGCTGCTGTTAACGTCGGTCTGTACAACGGAATTGTGCCAAAACTACGCCAACCGGCTGAGGAGGGAGACTCCCCCCCCCTTCACTGGAGAACTGCGCTAAAACAGCTGATCACAGCGTTCACACTCTGTGGTCACGAAGTACTCCACGAGCCGCCGCCGCCCCCCCCTCTGTCGACTTTCCTGAAGTACTCCCCCGTTGATAGAAATCAACACGTAATGAATTAAGACCCCACGGTTTGATGATTGATAGGTGTGTGGGTTGTCTTTCATTTTGTTAAATGGATATATCCGCCTTCTTTCATTTATCTTTCCATTCCCACAACAATATACATAAATAAATGGCATATTTTGGACATAGTTCGAATGGTGATTAATCATGATTAATTCATTTTTAAGCTGTGATTAATCTGATTAAAAATTGTAATCGTTTGACAGCCCTAATTTAAAGACCAATCTTTATTTTAATGTGCCTCTTAACCTGATATATTAGTTATACAGTAATAGTATTGACAATCTAAAAAAACTGAGCAACTCAACAGTCAACTTTATATTTCTTATTGTCTAAAGCATTTATTATTTTAATTTTCCCCCTCTCATATTCAGTGTGGACGGATTGAGACAGCCTTGTGTCCAGAGAGCTGTAGAGACTTCAGGGAGAAACCTCCATGTGATGGACGTCCTGTCTGTTGGTTTGGAGAGGACTGAGGGTCTTTCCTCAGCGAGGAGGACCAGGCCTGATGAAGGAGCCCATGCTGGGCAAAGCTGATACCAACTGCACAGGCCTAGTCTGTCACTTTATTTGACTAAATGTTTACTTATACATTTAATAGGTTTACTGTCAGGGTTGAGTGAGGCAAGCAGGACCCAAATGCAGATAAACAGAAAATACCTTTATTTCAAGGCTACAGATACAGAGCTGAACACTCCCCGTGAACACAGTCCAACAACAACAAGGAACTCACAAAGACTAACAGAAAACACAGAACCTAAATGCACACAGGACTAATCAAACAAACAAGAGACAGGTGAGGAGGGAGGAGAAAACACAGGGGCACACAATCGGGTAATCAGGGAGGGAAAACAGACAGAAAGCAACAGGCAAGACAGGAGGTGAACACTTTACAAAATAAAACAGGAAACCAAAGACAGAAAAAGACAAGACAAAACACAACACAGACAGAACATGACATTTACACCTTCTGTCCATATGTGCTTTTTATTTAAAACATGTTTGATTAACTTTTGGTTCACATTTCAATAAATTGTATTTGTATTTGCACTCCTTTCATCCATTATTCTTACTGAAAATGTTAGATTACACATTCACATCTGACTGAAGATTGGCCCCATTTATTTGTGACGTTGCAAACTCTGCGGTACAAGGCACAAGTGATGTGAAGCTCATAAAGCGAGGCAAATAGAAATAATCAATCAATCAATCAATCAATCAATCAATCAATCAATCAATCAATGTTTATTTATATAGCCCAATATCACAAATGTTACATTTGTCTCAGTGGACTTCACAGTGTGTACAGAATATCAGTATGACAATACGACACCCTCTGTCCTTAGACCCTCTGTCCTCAGAACCTCTGTCCTTAGACCCTCACATCGTACAAGGAAAAACTTCCGGAGAAAACCCACAGTTTAAAGGAACATGGGAGAAACCTCAGGGAGAGCAACAGAGGAGGGATCCCTCTCCCAGGACGGACAGACGTGCAATAGATGCTGTGTGTACATTGAAAAGATAATACATTTGCAACATAGGTAGTCCAGATGTTTGGAAATGCATGTGTGTATAATAGGAAGATGAATCCACGAGGATATCCATCCAGGACCGATGATCCAGGACCACAGCCACGGCTCAAGATCCAGGGCTCGCGATCCAGGACACAGGACCGCAGGATCATCCATGACTCCGGATCCCGGCGTATATAGACACCAAAAAGAAAGAAATGTGGGGAAGCTGGGTTAATCGGAACATGAGAGTACACAGGTACAGACAGAGAGAAGGAAGAAGTAAGATGTCCCCCGACAAACTAAGCCTATATCAGCAAAACTTGGGGCTGAATCTAATCAGCCCTAACTATAAGCTTTATCAAAAAGGAAAGTCTTAAGAGCACTCTTAAAAACGGATAGGGTGTCTGCCGCCCGAACACAAACTGGAAGCTGATTCCACAAATGTGGAGCTTGATAAGAAAAGGCTCTGGCTCCCATTGTACTTTTAGAGACTCTAGGAACAACCAACAACCCTGCATTCTTGGAACCCAATGCCCTAGTAGGACAGTAGGGTATAATGAGTTCTTTAAGGTAAGATGGCGCCTGCCCATTAAGGGCGAGAAGAAGAATTTTAAATGATATCCTGTGTTCTATAGGGAGCCAGTGTAAGGCAGCCATAACAGGAGTAATGTGGTCCCTTTTCCTAACTCTGGTTAGTACACGAGCTGCAGCATTTTGAATCAGCTGAAGCCACTTGACTGACTTCTTGGTACACCCTGATAATAAGGAGTTACAATAATCCAGCCTAGAAGTAACAAATGCATGGACTAGTTTCTTTGCATCGTTTTGAGGCAAGATATGCCTGCTTTTTGCAATGTTACGTAGATGGAAGTAGGCGGTCCTTGAAATTGATTTTATGTGGGCGTTAAAGGATAAATCCTGATAAAATATAACACCAAGATTTCTTACAGTCTCACTGGAGGCCAAATTAATGCCATCCATAGTTAGTATATCTTTAGATAATTTGTTTCGTAGATTCTTCGGGCCAAGTACAATAACTTCAGTTTTGGTCGTGTTAAACATCAAAAAGTTTAAGGTCATCCACGTTTTGAAGTCTTTAAGGCAGTGTTGAATTTTATTTAGATGATTAATTTCATCAGGCTTGATTGATAAATATAGTTGAGTATCATCCGCATAACAATGAAAGTTTACAGAATGATTCCTTATAATACTGCCAAACGGAAGCATATATAATGTGAACAAAATAGGTCCGAGCACTGAACCCTGTGGCACTCCATGGCTAACTTTGGTTTGCGTGGAAGATTCATCGTTAACACGTACAAACTGAGAGCGTTCAGATAGATAGGACCTAAACCAGCCTAAAGCAGTTCCCTGTATGATAACTAAGTGCTCTAGTCTTTGCAATAGGACTTCATGGTCGATAGTATCAAATGCAGCACTGAGATCGAGCAAGACAAGAATAGAGACAAGTCCCTTGTCTGAGGCTATTAGAATGTCATTTGTGACTTTAACCAGAGCTGTCTCTGTGCTATGATGTGTCTAAAGCCAGACTGAAAATCTTCAAATAAATCATTGTTTTTTAAGTAATCACACAGCTGTTTTACAACCGCTTTCTCAAGAATTTTTGAGAGGAACGGAAGATTAGAAATAGGTCTATAGTTGGCTAAAACCTCTGGATCGAGGTTGTGCTTTTTAAGAATCGGTTTTATCACTGCTACTTTGAATGATTGTGGAACATAGCCTGATAATAAAGACATATTCATAATATTTAATAAAGAAGTGCTAATTAACAGAAAAACTTCCTTCAACAGCTTAGTTGGAATTGGGTCTAACATGCACGTTGATGGTTTAGAAGAGAGAATCATTGAATTTAATTGGTCAAGGTTAATGGCTGAAAAGCATGCTAGTTTACTATCTAGTGTAACATTAGAACTTATGTTTCCGGGAGCTGTTGATCACTATACTGGTCAAAGGCAAGAGGTCATTGATTTTGTTTCTAAGAGTAACAATTTTATCGTTAAAAAAGCACATAAAATCATTACTACTGAGTGCTATGGGAATAGAAGGCTCAATGGAGCTGTGGCTCTCTGTCAGCCTGGCTACAGTGCTGAAAAGAAATCTTGCATTATTCTTATTCTCATCTATTAATGAAGAGTAGTAGGCTGCTCTCGCTTTACGCAGTGCTTTCTTATATTCATTGAGAGTAATATGCCAAATTAAACGAGATTCTTCAAGTTTAGTGGAACGCCATATCCTTTCAAGTTGTCTCGAGTTTTGCTTTATTTTGCGGGTTTCGGCATTATGCCATGGAGCTAATCTATGTTGTTTTATTTTCTTCTTTTTCAAAGGAGCAACGGAGTCTAATTTTATTCGCAGCGCATCTATAGCACTATCAACAACATGATCAATTTGGGGTGGTGTACATTTTGTATACGTTTCCTCCCTTACATGCAGACATGCTATCGAGTTCAGTATTGGTGGAATCTCTTCCTTAAATGTGGCTATAGCACTAACAGATAGGTTTCTGCTGCAGGAGCTTTTGACTAATGCTTTGTAGTCTCGTAATAGTACTTCAAAAGTTACTAAGAAATGGTCGGATAAAGCAGGATTATGCGGTTCGACTAATAGTTGCTCAATTTCAATACCATAAGTCAGAACAAGGTCGAGAGTGTGATTATAGCAGTGGGTTGGTTTATTTACACTCTGACAGAAACCAACAGAATCTAATATAGAGTTAAATGCAACAGTAAGGCTATTTGTATCATCGTCAACATGAATATTAAAGTCACCTACGATAATTACTTTATCTGTTTTAAGAACCAAAGTTGATAAAAACTCAGAGAATTCTGATAAGAATTCTGAATAAGGACCTGGTGCACGGTACACTGTAACAAATAAGATTGGCTGCAAAGTTTTCCAGGTCGGATGCATAAGACTAAAAACGAGACTTTCAAAGGAGGTATAATCTAATTTTGGTTTAGTATTGATAAGTAAACTTGAGTCAAAGATTGCTGCAACTCCACCTCCTCGGCCCGTGCCTCGAGCAATATTTGTGTTGATATGGCTGGGTGGAGTGGCCTCATTTATGCTGACATGTCTTCATGTCTCAACCAAGTTTCAGTGAGACAGCATATATCAATATTATAATCTGATATTAAATCATTTACCAATATTGCTTTAGATACTAGAGATCTTATATTTAAGGTGAGACACGGCAGGCAAAAACATCGTTTTTCAAGTACTGGTCAATTTTGAGATTTTGTGCTATTTTGATTCTATAACATGTTTTCTTTCAGGCTTTTGGAAGGAAAACGTACAAAAGACACATTTAAGTGTTTATTTTACTATAGTTTGTCTATTTGCGTCTGTAGATTTCTCCTAAATTCACCAAAAGTTAGCATTCTAACGTAACATAAAGTACCGCGACCGCTGTGTGCACCATGTCAACAGAGATATCGCTGGAAAGCTGTGTATCTCCTGCACAATCTCATCGGATCCAAATATGGTAATTTCCTTTGTATCAGAAACCAATCGTGAAAGCACAAAGGGGTCTTAAACCAAGAAACGAAATGTCATTGGCTGGTGTCAATTTCTGACAACGTGATTCGTTCAGATGCGTCACATGGTGTGCTAAAACACTTCCTGGTTAGCTTTCCGCTAGAAATTGAAATCTCAAAATGGCAAAAGAACGGCGAAAAAAACGTGAAGACGACAACAATTGTCACTTGAACGAAGCAAGGTTATACAAAAAACAAATGACCCCGAACATTAAATACCTTCACGGAGTGTGTCGATGCGCAAGCTATCATCCAAAGAACAGGAGGGTTTAGCTAGCGCCTCACTGCAATCTTTAAAGGTTGTTTTCTCAAAATTTGTTTTTTCTCCTACTCTGAGTTTGAAATGTCAACTTTAGTAGCATGTAGATACACCAAACCTTCCAGTTATATTCCTATCAATATTATGAAGGCTTTTACAGAAGGGTTTGTTCATATATCATCCATAGCCTGAAATATAACATTGTATACCTAAAAACATGGCGAAAATTGATATGTTAGGGCTGTTGACAGTATTTTCTGATTTATGGAGTGATAAAAAGAGATATCCAATATCCCTTCTGTAAAATCCTTAGATACTACATGATGACTACAAAATGAAACAAGAATTTTGAACCTGGCTTTATCCAAAATTCAGATTTCGATTCCTGAAATGTGTTAAAATATGTGCATATTTAATGAGATAATGGATAATTTGCATATTTAAACATGCTATTTCAAAAGAGTTGTAATACAAAAAACTATTGCCTTATTGTAAGTAATTAACTGGAGACATTTCTAGCTGATACTTTTAAGTTAAAAAAATTACCCTATTCACCTGGGGTGTCTCGCCTTAAGAGACCACATTTAATATTCCTGTTTTGTTGCACTGTAGTAGTTGTTACATTTACTTTTATTAGGTTATTATTTATGACACCTCTATTAGGTTTTACCTTAAATTGTCCTTGGGCAGACACACACACCGCTAATATTGGGTATTTTATTGGGTTCGGGATTCCTATGGATGACTGCCTAGGAGAGAGCGCAGAGAAGCGTGTAAGACTGTGACTCCGCCTCCTGGTCTCAACTCCAGTTTGTCATGGATTAAGTCCACAAATCCCTGAAATGTTTGCCGAAATGAGATCTGCACCTTCCAAAGTAGGATGAATGCCGTCTCTCTTAATCAGACCAGGTTCTCCCCAGAAGGCTGTCCAATTATTTACGAAGCCCACATTGTTTGCTGGGCACCACCAAGACAACCAGCGCTGAAATGATGACATGCGGCTATACATGTCATCATTGATCAGATTGGGGAGGGGACCAGAGAAGATTACGGTGTCCGACATTGTTTTAGCATAACTACACACCGACTCCACATTAAGTTTGGTGCATTCTGATTGGCGTAAACGAACATCATTACCACCGATGTGACTTGGCGGAAAGAAAATGTAAACATGTTTATTTATTGACTTTTCATTCCTGTATAATCCTTTTGCGCAAAGATGGCACTGTTTGTCAGAGCACTTCATCCTTCTGGGATTTCATGAAGAACGCTCTGGTGCTGGTCCATTAACTGCCAGTGTTTCCCACAGATCTGAAATATACTTGGGGGGGTTGAGGTGACGTGCAACAACATTAACATTAACCTTTCTGTTGGTCGCTTGTTAGCAGACCCTTCACGCGATGGCAGAGCGAATACACTTTATTTATGTGTTAATGATTTTAATCAGCTACGTAATGAATGTTAACGATAACTAACGATGCTAATCGTAGCCTCCAAGTTAAAATCGTAGACTATATATATAAAGGTTAAAACGAAATAGACAAGTGTTAAGCGTTAAGTGGGATAATACTGTAGAACAAACGGCTTCTGTTTGAGGTTGATAAAATAAGGTCATCCTTGTAACTTAGAGAGATATTTTATTATGTTGGTAGAACTGCTGCATCGCTAAGGTTAATTTAAATTGGCTATGCTCAAGTATGTAGACAAGTTAACGTCGAAGTAGTGTATGTGAAATCAACCTCACAATAAGATGTGTGTATATTACAATTATTAATGTCATATTTCAAGATGATTATTGTAATATCTAAATATTACAATATGGTTGTTGAGCTGGAGTTCATTATTGAGCTTACACGTTAACGTCACAGTCATCTGAAGAACGAACCCAAACCTTGTTGTTTTTATTAATTGCATTACCAAATTGGTATCAAATAAACAGTAAGCATTGGTAACACAACTTCCAAAGTTACAGTAAAATAAAAAGGACCCTGACTCAGACAATACACAATCCAACATGTTCAACAGAAGAGAATCAGTTATATTGTTTGTACACATGGTACTTTACATATATATCTGTTTGTTTAAGGTGTCCAGGTGATGCAGACAGACTGGACCAGAGTGAGAGACAGAACTGGACTCCTCACAGCAGTGAACTTCAGCACAGGTACTAAGACTCTATTTTTCATACTGTACAAAGAATCAAGAAAGATATTGGTTTAAATGAATGAAGTATTGACTTGAATACACTGATATACATTCCATTAAACAATACTAAATACTAGATCACCTCCACATCAGTTAAGTTGAGGGGGTTTTCCATGCAAAAAGTTACATTTAGATGTTAACAAGCAATATGACTTTGTCAGCTTTCTAATTTAATGTATTGAAGGCAAAGCTATTTAACACATAGTGAGAACTGCTACTATTTCTCTCTCAATATTGTCTGAAAAAACGTGGTAAAAGTTTTTCATTTTTGTTAGGAAAGGACATGCCTGAAAGACACGACATTTTCTCCTTCTCTGAGGGTCAAGAAGAACATCCAAGAGGAACATTAAAAGCTGATGTTATTATGAGCCTTGAGAGCGAGTCGCGGCGAGGCGGCGCAGTTCCTCTCCACGGGCTGCGGAAGCGAAATGCTTGATGGGAAACGACTCGCTGGTATCTCGAGCTGAGCGCTCAATACCCCTTCCTGGTCCTCTGCCATGCCCTGGGCTGTCAGTCAAGGCCCGTCCTCCGGACCCCCTCCACCCACCCTGCTGGACATTTTGGATTTTTTTTTGTTTTGTTTAGGTACGTCTAGTATCCGTCCCTTGTCATGTTTTCCTCCCTGTATGCACTGCGGTGGTTTTTGCTGCTTTGAAACTCTCCAATTGGCTCGGCAAACGTTTGTTGTTGTTTGTCAGTTTTACGTCGCCACATCCGTTCCCATTTTTCATCATTGTTCCACAATGTTTATCATCATGCAATTAATATCTATATATTTTATACTATACTTGCACTGCTTACCGTTTTCATACTTTATATATCTTAGCATATTCATACACACTGTTCATACTGCTCACAGGCTGATATCTAGTGTATTCATACCCCACTGTTTATTCATCATTCTATATGTTATTCTGTAGATTGTGTACATTACTTTCCACTTCACTGCGTGTTGCACCTGGTTAGAAGCTAAACTGCATTTCGTTGTCTCAGTACCTGTAATATGTGCAATAACAATAAAGTTGAATCTAATCTTGAGCAGGAACAAAAAGAAAGAAGAAGAAGAAGAAGAAGAAGAAGAAGAAGAAGAAGAAGAAGAAGAAGAAGAATCCGAGCTGTCTGACTTCAGGCGAGCTTTTTGAGACCTCCCCCGGCTGCGATCGGCTATTCTCGTCTACTTTCGAGGCGAGCCGCAACGCGTCTAAAACAAGCCGCACGCACGCACGCGCGCACACACACACACACACACACACACACACACACACACACACACACACACACACACACACACACACACACACACACACACCGAGAGCAGCAGCACATTTGGCTGCAAAGCACCTCTTCTTAAGTTTATCCACCATTATTGATTTGGTTTATGCTAAATGGCCAGATGTGAGGTAAATTATTTCACTGTTAGTTTGTTTTTGTGAGGCTGAAAATAGTTTGTTTGTCTTCAGTGTCAGTCTGACAGTTTATGTATTTAATTGTTACTGCCAAAAGAGTGTAGTTGTTTTTATTTCATATTGCACTACAAGTGCACTACTTAGAACTTGATTGTTGAGGCTACAATAAAGATGCCTGTCAAAATGTCTAAATATATCTTTTGTGTTGTATTGTTCCACTACATTTCATAATGATAATTGTCACAATGATGGAGAGTTGTCTTTTCTCTTACGGTGCCACAGAACAACACAAACACTTGTATTTTTATTGTTATTATTTTTAAAGTAAAGTAACTTGTTACTAGTTGCTTTTATAATTTAGTAACTAATAAAGTAACTTGTTACTTTTTTGAGAGCAGTAACTATAACTATTACTAGTTACTTTTTTAAAGTAACTTGCCCAACACTGGTTATAACGAAATATAATATTCTGGTAAATTGAAAATAAGGCACTGGGAAGAAAATCAATTATTCCCATAAATAATAATTGTAATATCTACTAACAATGCTATATATAAGCTCAAACTGTTCAAATAATCAACAGGTTTGGATGATGACATCATGTTGACCTGGATAAGTTCACACGTGTAAAATAATAATCTTTAACCTTGTTAACTGACCTCACCTCTTCAATCTGGCTTTTAATGTGTGATTGTTTTTGTATTATTTGACTTTAACTATATATTTATTTGTTGTTCCTTTCACTATATCTGTAAAGCGTCTTTGAGCACCTGTAAAAGCGCTAACAAAATAAATCTTTAATTATTATTAACAAAAAAAACAAGACACAATTGAATGGATCATTGGAAAACAGACTGCTTTCATTTTATTTTTTGCAGGCTGAATGAGGAAATATGTTATATATCTGAAATAAGCATGTCTTCATTCCACTCCATGACATAATGTGAAAGCTGGCTCAGTTCACATGTTCTGGTGTGTTCGCTTTTCACAACCGGAAGGGGCTGCTGTAGCCTGAGCCAGGTGAGCATCAACACAAAAACACTCTGCTGATGATTATTATTGGGGGGTCAGGGCATAGGCCTGGGACACAGGGAGAGCACAGAAAGATCAGCCCCAAGTGCAAAAGCAACATTTAAAGAAGTCAAACAGCTGCTGCGCTACATCTGCTGGGTGGAGTTCCCGTTCCAGGTATTGTTCTCGTCCTCGCTGTCCTCCTGGTTCCTCAGCCTGCAGATCTTACCGTCTTTCCTGAAGTCCTTGGGCCGCTTCTCCGCAGTGTGATTGGGGAGAGTTTCTCTGTGACACACACACACACACACACACACACACACACACACACACACACACACACACACACACACACACACACACACACACACACACACACACACACACACACACACACACACACACACACACACACACACACACACACACACACACACACACACACACACACACACACACACACACACACACACACACACAATCTTAATTTGTTCATGAAAGAAATGTATTGGTGTTGATCAAACAAAAGAGTGTGTTTAGTTGGTTGTGTAAAGCAGTTAAACAACATGTTGTCTGACTGAGAAGTTTAGGCTTGGGGCATTTTGTATCGTACATATGCGTATATATCTGTGTGAAATGAAGCAGTGAATGGCTCACCTGTCAGAGGCTGCTGCAGCGGCAGAGTAAGAGCTGGGCTGGGGGCCGGGGTCTCTCTGTGCTGCTCCTGGAGGGGGCGGGGTTGCAAACAGGAAGGAGCTGAGGAATCTCCCAAAAGCTAGCACTGGGTAGAGGATTGTGCACAGGAGGGCCCAGACACCGCCCCCTGAGGACTGCAGCACCGTGTTAGCAGGCCTGGATGACTGCTGCAACATATAGTTCAAACAGGTTTAACAGAGGCTGAGAGAAGCCCATTCTAACTGGAGCTCTGCATTTCACACACAGAGACACTGATACCCACACACACATCAGATCACTTCCCAAATGTTGAATCATGCCTTTAAAAGCAGTGCAACATCACAGTGACTGTTCCGAGCGCACTGTGTGGATCATCACTGAGCGTACTCACTGGCAGAAGCACGATGGACGCACTTGGAGTAAGCTCCAGCTCTAGAAAAGTCTTATTCAGGTCTTCGCTGGTGAACTCCCGCCGAGGGAACATGGTTGCGAGCGAGAAGTTGCCGTAACGGTTTCCCACCTCCTGAAATAGGAACACCATCAAATATTTCACAGTGATTCACGTGAATGTACAGACCCACATTTCAAGGAAGTCGGGATGTTGTGTAAAACGTAAATAAAAAAACACAATGATTTGCAAAGTCTTTTCGACCTATATTCAATTGTAAACACTAAAAAGACAAGATATGTAATGTTAAAAGCGATAAACTTTATTTTGTTTGCAAATAGAAACAAAAGACTGCGAAAGTTGAGGAATGCTGAAAAAACTCCTTTTTGGAACATTCCACAGGTGAACAGGTTATTATGAGGTTTCATCATATGCCGTTGCCATGGCAACGCACCCCTCCCCAAAAAACATGATGTTGTCATAACTCCAATGCAAATGGTCAAAACAGAACCTGACTTCAGATAATGGCTAATGGTCCGGCCCTCAACAGCTCTATGTGCATTATGGGGTGTCATCATATGCCGTTTCCCTCGCCATAAAACACGATGTTGTCGTAATTCAATGGAAAATCGTCCAAACGGCACCAGATTTCAGATGATGGCTGATGGTCCAGCCCTCAACAGCTCTCTGTCAATTATGGGGTGTCATCATATGCCGTTTCCATGGCAACATATCCCCCCCCACGAAACACGGTGTTGTCATAACTCAATGGAAAATCGTCCAAACGGCACCAGACTTCAGATAATGGTGAATGGTCCGGCCCTGAACAGCTCTATGTCAATTATGGGATGTCATCATATGCCGTTTCCATGGCAACGCATCCCTCGCTATAAAACACGATGTTGTTGTAACTCCTCTGCAAATGGTCCAAACGGCACCAGTTCACACCGGAATAGGTTCCACGAGGGAAGATTACGCAAATGAAGCCGCTGACGTCACTTCTTCTTCTTCTGCTTTGGGTTTACTGGCAGGCCGCAAACCACTTCACGGCGTATACTGCCACCCGAAGTTCCCAGCTGGAAGTCCCCGGAGTTGGGGACTGGCTTCAGTAGAAGCTGCTGGGATTCCCAGCCGACACCTCCTCATCACTCCACCGCTCCCATGTTTTTTTTTGTGTTGCCATAAGTTATTCTCTCTCCGTTGGTGCGCGGGGCTAATGCTAATGATGCTAATGCCAGCAAATAAAATGGCGGCTTCACAAAACCTTTCAGAGTTCTACGGGGCGTGGTTTGCAATTCGCCCAGCCAATCGAAATTGGTACTTTTTTCTCCCCAGGATAGTACCACCTCTCTAGCAGGCACTAAAAGACATTGTCCGATTGGCCTGAAACTTCCCACGTTTGCCAACGGCCGAGTCCTCGAGACACGTCGACGTGCGGACAACATCTCGCGGAGCGTCGTTCAACGCTGCTTGCAGCTTTAGTTAGTGTTATTTTTACTTTTCTCCTGACAGTTTATTTCCGCGATTTAGGCAAGGTTTTTCTTTGACAGATGTCTTTAAGAAGGCAGGGCTATCTATTCTAATGCAGTGCAGATATTATGGCTTATCTACATGTTGTTAGCTACAATATAAGGGGAATTAACAACCCGATTAAGAGGAAAAAGATCTTGGGACAATTAAAGAAGCTGGAATGTTCTGTAGCTCTGATTCAGGAAACTCACCGAACCGAAATAGAGCACTTAAAGTTAAAGAGAGAGTGGGTTAACAAGGTATATATTGCATCATGTGGGAACAGAAAAAAAAGGGGAGTAGCCATCTTATTTAACAAATCAGTATACTACAACAATTAGAAAGTCTTACAGGACATTGAGGGTCGTTGTGTTAAGGTGATTAGATTGATAGCAGGTCTAAAAATAACTATCTTAAATGTGTATGCACCAAATGAAGAATGCCCACATTTTTAAAAAAAGATTGCAGTTCTAGTGGCAGATAATGGAGAGGGAATAATAATAGATGTTTCTACAATGATGTGGAGGGAGAGTCCTCTCCAGTCAGACTGAGGCTGATAACTACAGCTCAGTGAGGTAAAGGACTCTTGAGTGTTTAGATAGTTCACTTTAGTCTAAGTTATCTCAGTGGGTCTCAAACGTTTTGATCACAATTTATGTAAACACATATTTCCAACCGATCCTGCTCTGCTAAAGATGTGACTCCTCGTTTAAAATGATTTTATTTACTTTACTATTATTCATTAATTTTTTATAATTATCTTATTTATTTCCTTATTTTAAAGGGGACCTATCGTGCAAAATGCACATTTTGATGTATTTTATACATAAATATGTGTCCCTGGTGTGTCGGGGAACTCACGCAGCGTCAGAAAATAAAACCCTCTCTTTTTTCCTCTGTACCCAAATCTCTAAAAACAGGGCTACAACGGAGCTGATCCAGATTTGCGTCCGACATGACGTAATATCGGAAATGTAAGCTGGCTCCCACGGCCCTATCAGAAACAATGCCCGACTGTTTTGGACGTTATATGGTCGGTGCATGTTTACATTAGCATCGCTAACACTCAGAGCTAACCTGTACTGCACAGAGCATGTGTGTGAAACTTTATATATATACAGTCTATGGTGTGAAGAAGTAGGATATAAAAAGGAACTCACCTTGTGGTATAACAGGCAAGAGAGAAAGCCTTTGAGCTCCATACTGTTTCAGAAATAATCCTTGATAATCTATGAAATGGCATTTCATCACCGCAGAATCTGCCGGTAGAATCTCCCTCATGAGCTCAGCGCCCTCTCTTTTTTTTTTTTTAAGCTTTATACCCCAAATCAGCACTTTTGAAACAGGAAGTGAAATAGAGGGATATGAGGCATGGCTAGAATGGGTGATCTGTTTGGTATTTTGAGCAAAACACTTCATAGACATGTTTTTTATATATCTGAGACCTATGCTATTGCCTAAAAATAGCATGATAGGTCCACTTTAACTTGTAACTGTTTTACTTTACTTCATATTCTGTTTAACCATATTATTATTTGTCATTTGAATGGAAAAGTCCTATGTCTTGATTCGTAAAAATGAAAATAAACAGTTCAAAACAAATACAAATAAAGATCTGAGAATACTATAATTAATTTACAAATAAACAAAAGGAATTGAGAATCTCTCTGTAACATTGACAACTTTCGATCAGGCATTTGAGAATCAATTTTGGATTTTTCGACCAAAAATGCATTTGTGGAACTCAAAAAGGCTGTATTGAACAAATAAACACAAACTAATCACTAACATGATGATGATGATGATGATGATGATGATGATGATGATGATAAAGAATGCACCTAATGTTCATTATAGTAATCCAAAAACAGCGCATTAAACAAACCATCATGCTCTTACTGTGGAAGCTATTCAGTACTTTTCACATTTATTTAATGTATTTATTTGTTATTTTTTGTTTTGTAGAATTAATTAATTTACAGCCATATTATTTAAGTTAAGTTGTGTTCCAGCTAAAATGCTTTTATTTTGAAGGTGACGGGTCAATTTGGGCACACAGCTGGGTTTATTTAAGGCACTCAGGGCACAGCAGCAGTCAGTGGGCACCGGGAAGGTCTATGGCTTTTCACCAGTATCAGGGCTGAGTTCAGAAAACATTTCAACACCTTGTGCTGTATTGTTCTTGCCAAGGTGAAGCTAATAAATACCACAAAAACGTTGATGCCTTGTCTGGACAATGGACTCATTATCAACTCATGATCTGCGTAAGATCCACTATACCTGGTACCTCAGTGGCCTTTTGAAGTTGTATTGTTGTTGACAAATAGCCACTACATAAAGTAAAAAACCTCCCTTATTGAAGCGGACACTTTTATTGTTTTTTTTTGGATTTTTTGCACTGCATGGACGTTTGGACTGGAATCACCACCACGCTCAAACGGAGATGATCATGCTGATCAAAGGACAAAGGAACATGGACGCCGGCGCATCAGCGTTTGATCTGGAGATCTGAGACAATGCTCATTGACTTTGTGAAACTTTGAATTGCCTGTTAAAGACACGATCGGAGAACAGAGGACCACCCACGGCTTAAATGGACGCCGCACAAACCTACTCCACAACAACATAACATTGATGTGAAGGATAATCTGTCAGCTTTATTGGAAAAAAGCAAACTTATTTGGAGTGACTGAATTACTGTTTCGCTACATGTTGAAGAATATTGGGAGTTGTTAGACTTGAAAAGACATTTATTCATAAATCTCCGACGTGAAGTGTCAATATAATTGCCTGTGTGAACTCAATCAGACAATATGGAGCAGCTGGTTGAGACAAACGAGACAATGCCTGTGGTTGATTCAGATGTTTCAAGTGTGGAGAATGTTGCTCCGCCCGAGCCCTCTGTAAAACGGGGCCTCAAGTTTACCCCAAAAGGCGTTTTACATAGAAACGTAAAAAAGAAAAGAGATCGGCAAAAATCAAGCAGGCCAAGAAATACATTGAACCAATACGTGTCTGGATAAAATCTACTGACAATGTGAAGTCTGTGCAACTTCATCAAGTGTTATGAGGACGCTAAGGACATGCATGAGACTTTCATAGATATGCATTTGCCCGAGGAGGAGGTCAAAAGGCAAAATACATATTTCAATGCAACAATGATGACATTTTGTAATTTCACTGAGTCTGTAAAGGACTGGTTGTCTGCTGCTGGGCACCCTCATGTGGAATCAAATGACAATGTTGACAATGAAGTGGAAAATAATGACAATGATGTTAGCAATGTTGATGTTGAAACTGATGTTGAGACTCAAACTAAACAAAGTGCTGTTATTGATGATATCAATCCGGAGGACAGTGCCTCTAACATTTCAGGTCCAAAGGAAAGGCAACACAAAACACACTCTAATGATGTATCTAAAACATTCTCCACCGCATCTGCCAGGCTAAAAGCAGAGGCTGATGAAGCGGTAATTGTGGAGCGCATGAAGGCTTTAAAAAGGAAACATCAGTTGGAAGCAAAGGAGGAGGAACTAAGAAAAGAAAAGGAGGAACTAAGAAAAGAAAAGGAACAGTTAGCTCCTCTGGAGACCGAGCTAGCTGCAACTAATGCCAAAATCAATGTTCTGGAACCTAGCTCAAAATGCAGCTCCAAAAGGGATGGAATGAACTCTTATCTGGAAAGGAACAAGGCTCGGAGTTCAAGGCAACTCAATCCTCAGGCTAATCAGTTTGTCCCACAGAGAAATGACAAAGATAACATGCAAAATGAATGTCACCCTGATGCCCAGGCTGTCACTGTAAGACCAAAGAAACCTCACAGACCATCAGGTTTAAAGACACATCACAAACGGTCAGGCCTAAACAGATGGCAGTGTTACAGACGGACCTCAGACCACTGTACACTCAAGCACCAACACAGGTGGTTCAGGATGCTCAACAGACAGGACGAGCATCCTCCTTGAATATCACATGTAATAATGACACCCAAACTGACATTGTGAATATCATGCAACGCCAAACTGACATCACTACAATGTTAGTACAGCAACATTTAGCATCCTCCCTACCAGTGGGACATATACCCACATTCGATGGTGATCCTCTTCAGTATCATTCTTTCATCAGATCCTTTGAACATTGTGTTGAGGTTAAAACTGATAATGCAAGTGATTGTTTACATTTCTTGGAGCAGTTCACCAGGGGCAACCAAGAGGCCTGGTGAACAGCTGTCAGCACCTCCCCTCTGTTCAAGGATACCAACGAGCCAAATCCCTGCTTGCTGAACATTTTGGAAATGAACACAAAATGGCTTCTGCTTCCATGGACACATTGATAGCCGGCCTCTGGTTAAAGCAGAAGATGTCAAATCACTGAAATCCTTTTCTCTGTTCTCACGGGAATGCTCAAATGTAACACAGCGACTCATGCACATGCATGAGTTGGACATGCCATCAAAGCACAGAAACATCACGATGCAGCTTCCTACATGGTGAGGGAGAAGTGGAGGAGCTGTGCATGTGCTTTGCAGGAGAGACGTGGTTGCAGAGCTCTATTCATTGACCTTGTGAGCGTTGTTGAAAAACAAGTTAGAATGACCTCCGACCCAGTGTTTGGAAATATTCAGGACTCAAAATGTACCAGCTGCAACAAACGCCCCACGGTCCGTGAACCAAGGCATAGGAAACACTTTGCCCCCGGTGTCACTGCAATGAAAGAAAGAAACAAAGGCTACATGGATAATAAGATCAAGTCCTTTTCTGCCCAAAGTCACAACAAATGCTGTTTATTCTGCCAACAAACCAGCCACTCGCTTGAAAGATGCTCACAGTTTAAGATAAAGACACAAAAGGACGAGATACATTTCATAAAGGAGCAAAGACTGCAGGAGTCGATTGGATTGCAGTGTGTGTCAGCAAAAGCATCCTTCAGTCCTTCACATTGAGCAGAAGGGTATAAGTACACCTTTAATGAAGCACAAGAACCTGTGAGCTCTGAGTGTAACATCTGGTCAGTCTCAGACATGTAGGGGGGGGGAGGGGCCGGGGATGAGTGCAATGCTGTGTTTTCCATTGTTGCAGTTCAAGTGAAAAGCCAAAGAGTGACAGAGGTGTACAGACCTGTGCATGTTTAGATCCCGGGAGTTCCGGTACCTTCTGCACTCATAGCCGTGCAAAGAGATTGGGGCTAAGTGGCCAGCCAGCCAGTATTCTATTGCAAACAATGGGGCAAAAGAAAATGGTGAGTACCAATGTATTGTCTCACTTGGAAGTGTCTGGCATGGATACAGATGATTTTATGGAATTGCCCAATGTCTTGACCCAAAGAGTTATGCCAGAGTCACGTGTGAACATCCCACGACAGGATGATGTGGGCAAATGGCCGTACTTGAGTAACATAAAGCTGCACGACATGAATGCAGATGTGGATTTGCTCATCGGAACTGATGCAGCAAAAGTGATGGAACCATGGGATCAACAGCCAAGACGAAGGCCCCTACGCAGTCAGAGCAAGACTCGGCTGGGTCATTCATGGACCACTTCGGAGTGGAAGTAACGGCAGAGTTAAGACTGGCTGCTCTGTTGTCACAACAAACCGCACTCGGTGGAAAACATTTGACTCCAGAAGATTGTGATGAAGCAGAGAAGGCAATCATTCATTTTGTTCCGAAACACAGGTTCAAAAGTGAAATTGCCTCCCTCAAATATTGTCTCCAAGGACGGTCCACTGTACAAGCTAGACCCCATACTGGAGGAAGACATTCTCAGAGTGGTGGTCGTTTGCACAAGTCTGCATTCCCATTAGAAACAAAGCATCCTGTTATTCTTTCCAAAGACCTGCATGTCTCCCAGCTCCTTTGACGTCATATCCATCAACAACTAGGACACGCTGGGAGGAACCACATGCTGTACAGACTTCGACAGAGGTACTGGATCATTAATGCCAATTCAGCTGCAAGAAAGACCATTACAGAATGCATGGTGTGTCGACGGCACAGAGGAACACTTGGGGAACAGAAGATGGCAGACCTGCCTGAAGAGAGAGTTGTGCCAGACAAGGCTCATTTTACTACAGTGGGAGTTGATCATTTTGGCCCCATAGAAGTGACAAGAGGAAGAAGCCTTCTAAAGAGGTATGGAGTGGTTTTCACTTGTCTGACCAGCCGTGCAGTACACCTGGAGGTGGCACATTCCCTTGATACAGACTCTTGCATTAATACCTTGAGGAGATACCACCTGCAGTATCGATTCACAAGCTAACAAAGCCCAAATAAATATTAAATTATTGAAGCAAAGGTACACGGGAGCAATTTGTCAGATAGCTAATGTCATAGCCGTTTTTAACACAATACACTCATTTTGAATGACCGTAGTGGCCAACAGTGGTACTACAACTCAAGTCACATCATTTTGGCACACATACTTTTTCTCATTGTCTTTTAATAAACATGTTTGAACTAAAAGGTGATCTGAGAAGTAATTTAACACAAAATTCCCTGTAATCTCTCTATGTATTTGACTACAAGTACCACCTGCAGAGGGATCTAGATGCAGGTGTTCTCTTCCCCATAGAGCCGGCCTCGCTGCACATTATCCCTGGCATACAGATAGATAGATTGTGGGTCGCTTACAACATGTTGTACACAGTGGAAATAAACATTCTGGTTTCCTCAACATCAGGGATCTTATCAATTAAACTCCTTCTGAATCAAACCGTCACGGTCGCTTTACCTTACTGTTCCCTCTTAAAATAGAAGAAAAACATGTTACTTCACCAGCAGAGAGAAAATTGATTATTAAATTATGAATGTAACTAATAAAGAGCAGTTTGATTATGAAGTATTATTCTATTGATCGATGTCATTACATTTGGTGAAAAGCACATAATGACTTGTTTAAGACTCGTTTTGCAAAGTTTAGGACTTGGACTTGACTTGAACTTGCCCATCCTGACTCGAGACTTGACTCGGACTTGAGCGCAAAGACTTGAGACTTGACTCGGACTTGCAAAACAATGACTTGGTCCCACCTCTGCCTTTAAGATCTGTTAATATCTTCACAGAAAATTCAGAGCTTTTTCATTTCACTCCTCTTTTAGCTGACATTTAATAAATGCAGGTACATTTTAGCAGCTATTCATACTAAACCAGTTGTCCTTCCCCCCGGTGCCAGGACCAACAGATCCATCTTTAGGCTCCGCAGCCCTGTCCCCCCCATAATGCTTTGCAGTCTTGCCATGCTGTCCATTGAAAGCCAGTTGGCTAGAAAGCTGGACTTCAAGGACTTGATCAGTGACTTTGCCGGTAAGAAGGTTAGGCGCTGCGCTCTTGGTGAGTAAGGCTGAGCCAGGGCTCGTGATAACTGTTAAAGGGCAAGGCTATGGTAACGATATTGGATCACTACACAGAAGATGCATGATGAGAAAAAGACTGAGAACAGGCTCTGATTTAGCACCACCATCAGGCCTTTTCACTTCCATTTTGTTGTTCTTTACACTTTAATACCCGCTTATTTTGTAGTTGGTATATTTAATTAAAAAAATCTACTGCTTATGTTATTTTGTTTGTTATAGCATTTTATAAATGATAATATTGGTGTTAATGTTCACTTTATTTTAAAAAATGTTATTAAAAGGCATGTACTCCATAAAAGATGACGATTGAGATCTATTGTCAGGAATGTTAGTGTTATATCAAATAGTGAATTCTACTGCAGCAGAATGTGGCACGTCTGCACAGTGTTATATGTTCACCGCTCAGTGTCAGTAAATATTGTGCAGTTAGTATTGGACTACAAGATAGTGTGGAGGTGTGGTTACAGGATTGTGCTTGGTTGGCGTGGCCTGGGCCTAGTGGTGGGGCCCAATGTGATATATTTTCATGGGACCCAAAATCCCTGGCGGCGCCCCTGGTTATCTGGCATCACTTCAGCATGTTTCTCTATTAGCTATAGCATGCTAGTCGACCTAATCTTGACAGGTTGTTTAAAACTGTATGCAGACATTCAATCAACTATGGCTGCTTATATGTGTATTACAATTTCATTTCACCTGTTGTAACAACTATGGAACAAGACAAGTGGAAGCGCAGCGACAGACCTGAGCCGCAAAGAGCATGGCCTCCTGCAGTCTGCTCTGAGAGGGAAACTGGCTGCTGATGGACGAGCCGTCAGGGAGCCTGAACTGGATCCTCGCTCTGGTACTGAACACACACACACACACACACACACACACACACACACACACACACACACACACACACACACACACACACACACACACACACACACACACACACACACACACACACACACACACACACACACACACACACACACACACACACACACACACACACACACACACACACACACACACACACACACACACACACACACACACACACACACACACACACACACACACACACACACACACACACACACACACACACACACACACACACACACACACACATTAAAACTGTGTAGAAAACATGTTTTCAACATTTTTCGACACTGAGTCACTGTAACATTCAGACTGACGTAGAGCTGAAACGAGAACTAGTCAATCCCATTGAAGCACAGGGTCTAAATCTGGAGGTATTCACATTTGTTTTGTATTTTTGTTCAAGAGTGTTTTTCAATTAAATAGCCTGGCTCCTTGATTTCAGATTCAGATTTGGAAATGCTTCCACTTAACCTGGTTTAACAGGAACCGCACAGCAGAACAGTAAGAGGGGCGGTAAGAGTAAAGTACCCTTACTCATTTCATTGTGAGCACTACACATGGCATTGTTTTTGCGCAATGTGAAGTATTTACAACTCCACATTATTTGTATTTACCCAACTCCTCTGGGTGAAGCAGGCCCCCAGTGAGAGAGAAAAGAAAATGTGTTTTGAGGTGTTTCTGGCAAATTGGATTTCAACCAAAAAAGAAATAAACAGCGGTCGGTATCGGTTAGTATGCAAAGACAGAAATGCCCAATGTATATGCAGAGGACACACCTGCTGGGCAAAAACAACAATAATATGGGAAAAAGGCATCAAAAGTGTTGTTTTTAGTTGTGTTATGTGTGATATGGTCACTTCAGGATGATAACTTGTTCTGGGTCAATTTGTGCTGTGACAAGGTTTAAAGTGTGTGGATGTATCCCTCCTTTGTCTCCATCTCTTTACCTCCTCTCCCTGACGAAGGCCTCCTTCCTGGCATCCTGTTCTGCCTGCTGGGCCTGCAGGAGGTTCTGCTTGGTGCTGCTCTCCTCCTCCTGGGTTTTGGCATAGCGGGCTGCTCTGTCAGCTCGGTCCTGCAGAGTGGACATAGCTGGAATGTAACCGTATGTGTGCATTGTTTCCAACAATAACATATTGTTATGAGAGAGAAAATAACCTGCCAGCACGTTTATGTAGATTGTACGTTTTTTTCCTAGTGCGCATGCATGGGACATGGGTCTGTGATGTGTAGGGTTGGTAGACCCTCCAGAAAAACGCGGGCAAAAATCCTAGATTATGCGGGGTAAAATCCTTGATTATGCAACCAAACATGCGATTATGTGATTTTATGCGGTGAAATTGCGGAAAGTTGCGAAATATGCGGAAAAAGTAAATATTGGGCTTTTTTATTTATTTATTCTCTCTCACACACAACCTGCCACTAACGTTAAACCCCTTTACTATTCAATTAAACACATTCAATGTTTATTTATTGTAAAAGCAATTGGGCTATTTTAATCACACACACACACACACACACACACACACACACACACACACACACACACACACACACACACACACACACACACACACACACACACACACACACACACACACACACACACACACACACACACACACACACACACACACACACACACACACACACACACACACACACACACACACACACACACACACACACACACACCACACACACACACACACACACACACACACACACACACACACACACACACACACACACACACACACACACACACACACACACACACACACACACACACACACACACACACACACACACACACACACACACAATTCTGTTTTCATTTACTCGTTCGTTATCTGACCAGCTTCAATCTTGTAGGCTACTCACTTCGTTTCTTGTAGCCCTCGAAAGGGTTTTGGAGGTCGATGCCTCGGTGAACGTGAGTTGTTTGGCTTTCTTGTCCGCAGCAGCAGAAAGCATGTTCGAATGTTTGAATGAATCAAAGTGGGTCGTCACCGTCGATGTTCTCTTATGTTCCAACACAGTTGCACGGGGTGCAGAATAGTTTCCCCACAGACATCGGGGTACTGCTTTGCCCGGTCTTTAGAAGAAATGTTCGTCGGTAAATGAGATTGATTAGATTTTTTCATGGTGAAGAGAAACTCTCGTGTGAGCTCCACACGTTCACTCTACGGTGTTGTTTACCTTCTGTGATGCGCGAGCTGATGACGTCGCGCATCATCAAGACGAGTTCACTTTTTTTTCCCTCAACTTTGTGTGGAAAAATGCGGGGATTATGCGGCCTTTTGATAAATATGCGGCTTTTTAAAAATATGCGCCATTTTGCTGATTATGCGGTAATTTCTGCGATCGCAGAATCGTGTTTTTCTGGAGGGTCTAAGTTGGGAACCGAAACTCGGTTCCAGATGAGAACCGATAAGAAAATGCCGGGTACCGGGTACCCATACAAAATACACAATTTCGGTTTTGCTTAAAGAGCAATTTGCAGTTGTTTTTTTTTACTACATTTATGCTTAACCTTGCCTGAAAATTACAATGAAAAATGTTAATGCAGGATTTGATATTTTTTACAAGACATAAGGAATTCAGAGGGAAAGGAGCCGTTTTGAGCTCTGCTACTAAAAACTGCTTTTTTTAACGTCATATTACGTCACATGGGGGAGCAACTTTCTCAGACTCGTTCTCTGCCCAATCTGCGGTAGCAGTTTGTAGTTGGTTAGAGCGGTTGTGATTTAGTGAGCTGGGATTTTTCCGGTAATTTTACATTGCATTTCACCATCTGTAACCATGGTGAGCTGGAGTTTGTGCAGGTTGTCAGGACATCGAGTCCACAGTTTCCCTAACAGGAAAAGGACCGGAGCGAGCTTTCGTTCCTGGGTGTGTTGTGCGAGGTGCATCCACCTCCCTGCAGCACATACTCTCCACAGCTGAAGCCGATCAAACAAAACGTTTATCAGGAAACCATATTACATCTCTCTCTCTCTCTCTCTCTCTCTCTCTCTCTCTCTCTCTCTCTCTCTCTCTCTCTCTCTCTCTCTCTCTCTCCTCTCTCTCTCTCTCTCTCTCTCTCTCTCTCTCTCTCTCTCTCTCTCTCTCTCTCTCTCTCTCCCTCTCTCTCTCCCTCTCCCTCTCCCTCTCCCTCTCCCTCTCCCTCTCCCTCCCGGTACACAGCACCGTAAGACGTAGTGTGGAGTTGCATTAGGTAACGCTGTGTGGTGGCTGTACTGCTCCAGCCGTCTCCGTTGTGTTTGTTTGTTTCTCCCTGTCTGTGTTGTTTGTGTGGGCGTGGTGGCTGTCACTCCTGGCTCAACCTCCACTCACCTGCTGCAATCAGCTGTGCACCCTCCCCGACTACACACCTGCTTTCCATCAAGCTATTTACTAACAATGAAGACAATAAAGATGAATACTTGATTCCAAAATACATATATTATTGAAATAACTTAAATTGTGAACAAAACTAACATTGCTTTTTATTCAAATTAAATAAATAATATTTAACAATAACAAATAACAAATCGTATTAAATAATCTGATGACAGAACTGTAAACAGAATAGCTGAAACTTTAACAAACTAAATAATAATAATATATAATGTTTTTATAGCGCCTTTCAGGAAACCCAAGGTCGCTTTACAAGTCGGGTAGGGGGAAAAAGGCAGACAGGTTAAGGGGGCGGACAAATACACCTATTAAAACTAACTATACAGTGGGGAAAGCCTTGGTAAAAAGGTGCGTTTTGAGGGCTTTTTTGAAAATGTCCAGGGTTGGGGCGCTGCGGATTTCGGGGGGGAGAGAGTTCCAGAGGGTGGGGGATGCCACACTGAAGGCTCTGTCACCAAAAGTCCGCAAATAACTCTGTTACCTCTAATCATTATGTTTGTATAATTTAGTTAGCTCCGTGTGTTGCTGCTAGCATACATAACACCTGACGTGGAAACGTTACTCGTGGACGGGGCTACAGAGCTACTAGAAAGACAGTCGAACCCGGTGCATTCCTCCGTCTGGATGTGGAGCACTTTTGCTAAATGTTTAGACACATTGCTTGTGTTACCGCCCTTACATGCTAAACTCTTATTCCACTTTTGGCAACGAGCATTCTCCACATCGAGACGGGTAACGTTTAACCACCTCGGAGCGCGTTCTCTCCGCCATCTCCCACGTGTGTGTGTTGCTGCATGTTGCAGCTGCCCGTGTGTAAACTGCCCCGCCCCCTCGCAAGCAGGCGGGGGAGAGAAAGATCGAAAATACATCATAGACGCATTTGTTTGTCTTTTTGCATATTAGAAACGAGTTGGCGACACTAAGACTGCGATATAATGTCTTTGTAGCAATAATACATGACATATATTTTTTAAATGTCTCCAGTACCGATACAAAGACCAATAAAGTTAGAGCTTAACGGGGTGTAAAACACACGTGATGACGTCACCAACGAATCGACGACTGAATTAGTTGGCAACTAATTTGGTAATCGATTTTAATCGATTAAGTCGATTAGTTGTTGCACCCCTAGTGTATACATCATTTTCCTACACATTTATTCACTGGTGTGTCTAACCGGATCCGTCTGCGCTGCGGTGACCCGGTGGAATACATAGTGGACTGGCCATCTGTGTGTTCTGGAGAATCACAGAACGGCCGGTCGTCAGCGGGTCGTTAGCAAGCCGTTGATGGCCGGCACCACCCTTCATTTTTTTAAACGGCATCATGTAAGTTGCGCTGACAGGCGACAGAGGTCCACAGTTGCCCCGCAGCGAGGCTCCCCCCGCTCTCCCGTAGACAGTTCACGAGCTCAGTCACTTCATAACACCAAAGATGGGTCGCGGTAAACGCTCTAAAGTGAGGCTCCACTACACTAAGAAAGAAAAAGACAAGGCACAGTGTAAAGCCTGTTAATAGCTTGCCACAGGCACAGCTCGGTTAAAATAAAGCACAGCTATTGTGCAATACATTTGTATTGCATGTATATTTTTTATTTGTAAAAATGTCAGTTAAAACTTAAAAGAATAAAGATATTTTTGTTGTCTAAACGTTTGACCTCTTTCTTTTACAATTTTGGAATCGAAACGGGGAATCGATAAGAACCGGAATCGATAAGCAGAACCGGAATCGATAAGCAGAACCGGAATCGATAAGCAGAACCGGAATCGATAAGCAGAACCGGAATCGATACATTTCAAACGATACCCATCCCTATTGATATGATTAGTTTGATGTTTAGATTATCATTTGTGTTAAAAATCAGACGTTTGACATTGAAAATGTATTTATTATTGTATTTTTTTATTTGTTTGTACCTTCAGTAGCTCCCCCTCTGTTTCTTTGTATTAACCGTAAACATTTTGACGGATAAATATATAAAATACTCCTCTGTCTGGCTCCCAAATGTAATTGAATCCTTACAAAACTCTGCACCGGCGTTTAGCCGACAGTTGACTTGCCCCGCACGCTGGAAAGCAGTAACTCACGGTCTGACTGTCAAACAAGCAGCTGATGCAAATCTCCATCCCCATCAATGTTTTCATTGTTCTTCGATGGGATGGAGCAGGGGGAACTTTTGGAGATGCGTTTGTTGTCTATGTTGTTTTGGAATGCGTGTCATAACGGATCCCCATGTCTTTTACCTGCACACCAAATCTGCCAATGGATACAAATAAATAACGTGAACCTGAAACCATAAGTGAATGTTTTTTGTATTGAATACACTGGATAGCTGCTACAAAAAGAAAACGGGAAAACGTCTGACGCTCAGGGGTTTTTCTAGAAAAATATAGTATGAGGGCAATACTGTGGCGCTGATCTTGTATATAAGATATATTAATTCTAGCGAGAACATGACAAAGGTATACAAGATGGCGCCACGGATGTGAACAACAACGTGACGTCAGAGCTCCGTAAAACCAAAGCTGTGTCTGCCGTCTGACGATCTATTTGACACCATTTTCATATTTTTGGAGCAAATTATACCGTTTTTGAGGAAAAGAAAAAGTTTTCTGGCGTCACTTTAACATTTTATGGGGAAAATCTGCATTTTGGTATGAGGGCGCACGGCGAGAGTAAGAGGGCGCACGGCGAGAGTAAGAGGGCGCACGGCGAGAGTAAGAGGGCGCACGTCACCCTGACTCTGACGCAGTGTGCTGCTCTTCAAAACGGTCAATAATAGCAAAATGAGGTAAATAAACAGTATGCTGGTTAGTCTGACTTTATATGCGTGTGTTTTTGTGTGGTCTCGAACAGAGCTTGAGAAGAACATGGGCTTCCAGTACCGTCCACTCTGGTTTACAAAGAAGGATCTTAGAATGTCATTTCTTATATGCTGCCATATTGAACCTTGATAACTGGTTTTCATTTCTCAATGTAATCCTGCAAACTGTGATGTCATCTGCAGGTAGGGAAGAGAAGAGAAAGAACGATGAACTTACCAAGGCAATCTGCTGTCTGACCCGATCCCTGGCTGCCTTCTCCTCAGCCTTTTCTCTGTTCCTCTCCTTCAGGAGTCGCTTGGTCTTCTCCTCTTCCTGTTGCTTCTTTAAGTCCAGCACGTCTTTCCCCATCTTCCGCCGTTCCATTTCCTTCTTAATCTCATTCTGAATCCCAGGGAACACACAAGCAGGTTAGGGGCGTAGTCATAGCTATAATGATTATGTAGTCACATGCTCATGTTTGTATCCAGGTGTGCACAAACCTGAAGCAAAGTTGTTGTTTTTTAAAAAGTTGATTCTTTGGGAAACATCTTGCTATGCACACAGTGCACAGTTTGCTTAGGGAGTGTGTGGTTGAGCAAGAGGGAGAGCCATTGTGGATGGACTTGGAATGATTGGAGCAGAGACTAAATTAGCAAATTGTTCTGTTGTAACATAGAACAAAGACCTAAGTGAAAATGATCAGGGGTGTTTGTAGTTAAAAGAGAGTATCAGTGGAAAAACCGTTATTTTCTCTTTTTTTTTATAGGTGCTTTTTGTTTTCAGTTTATGCTATACTTGTTCAATAAAAGAAAGTGGGAAATACTTCACCCGTCATTTTTTTGCAAATCATTTCTTGCATGTGAGCAGTATAGTGAAAGCAACAGAATTGGGGTTAGAGAAATATCTATTATTAATATTGTGATATTTTGTCTTTTCGGAATTTAAATTATTCTAAAAAAGACAGTTGTTTTTTAAAAAGTAGTTTAGATTTTTATTTCATTTGCAAAGACATTCAGAGTACTGCTATGATGTCGGATGTTTCATGGACTGTGATAAATGTAGCTGCATATCCCACTGGTCTGTTAACATAAAAAAGGAAAGTTTATTTTACTCAGACTAAAGAATATAGTCGTGTGTTTTCTATACTATGACTGATTTCCTAAAATAATTTTTTTTTAAACGGTTGACACTATGATGAAGCACGAGAACTTTGGTGCTACATTTCCAGTGGGTTGTGGAGCCAGTCAGCTTAACTTGGAAAATTGAGGAAAACAAATGAGCACTCTTCAGCTTTAAGACAAATCTAATGTGTGGCCAACGACACATATTATTCATATTTCATTTATTAAGAGTACATGACACATGAAAGAAATGCACTATATAGAGATCTTAACTGGCTATTCTCCTTACCTCTTCTTCTCCTCTCTTCGTGTTCTCTCGTCTCTCTTCCAGTTTCTTGGTTAACCTGACAGGACAATATAAAGTCAAATATGACATGACAGTGCATGGCATTGAGTCCTTTCTGTTAAAATTCATTACGATGCAAGCAGTTAAAAGATTTTTGGCTTGTTGACGAGACTGATGGTTGGTTACATTTCAGGTTACATATATGAGGATTTAACTATTATGAGTTGAAAACAATTGGATTTGGACAATTCAATTTATTGAAAACTTTCATTTGATTAAAATATAAGCTTTCAGGAAAATATCTCCTTTGTGAAGCTAATGTTAATTTTTTGTTTAAACCTTTTAGATTTTTTTTTTTTAACTATCATCTATACAGTAGTACATATACTTGTTTACAGCTACACTGTCCGGCAGTGGCTCAGTCCGTAGGGGCTCGGAATGTGAGCCGTAGGGTCGCTGGTTCAAGTGCCCGAACAGACCTAAATATGGAGTGTGGACAGGTACTTGGAGAGGTCCCAGTTCACCTCCTGGGCCATGCCGTGGTGCCCTTGAACAAGGCACCGGACAACCCCCCACTCCCCATTGCTCACCGGGCGCTGTACAATAGCCCACTGCTCCTAGTACTAGGATGGGTTAAAAGCAGAGAACAAATGTCACTGTGAGTTATAGTAAATTCCAGCACTTCACAGCATGTTTAGAGCGGATGGGACGTGCGGATGCGCATGCAATTGGTGTTGGAAAATAATTTTTTCAAGCAATCGACTGGATAACACAAATCTCTGTTCATCAGTTCTGCCCAACTCAACCGGCATCTTTAACTGACTCCCACAAGTCTGGACTCCAAAAAACAGAAGAGCAACCTAAAGTTTAAGTATAATAGTTTAATAAAATGTATGAATATATGATAATTAGGGCTGTCAAGTTAACGCAAACGTTTTTTTTTTTAAACGTCACTAATTATTTTAACGCATGTGTATTTTTCTTCCTCGGCCGCCCCGTAGTTTCAGAGCGCATTGAGTTTAAAATACCATCTACAAGCTGATGCTGACAGCCCCGCTCCTGCCGCCCGCTTGTGGCAGACCACACTTCCACGCTCACCGGCAGGCACCGACTGGCCATCTGGAGGGCCGGGAGGGTGTGTGTACGTGTGGTGCGAGAGAGCGAGAGAGAGACCTTACGTGTATTGTTGTTAGCATCTGGTGCTAGCTAGCTGCGCTAACGGATATAAGGAGCTGTTTAAATGAAAACAGAGGAGCGACATTTCGCCGACAACTGCGCCGAGCACTTGACTTTATGCAGGAAGCCGGACATTGTAGGAGAAGTCAGCACACTCAGTGCAACATGATTGCAGCGTCCACACACACACGCAACCACACACACACACACACACACACACACACACACACACACACACACACACACACACACACACACACACACACACACACACACACACACACACACACACACACACACACACACACACACACACACACACACACACACACACACACACACACACACACACACACACACACACACACACACACACACACACACACACACACACACACACACACACACACCTTGGGCGGGCCGCCCAGGTATATTAACGGCCGCCCAAGTATATTTCGCGACCCATTTAGGTTTTTTTTATTTTTATAATAATTTTTTTTTTTATATATATTTTTTGTATTCGTCCGTGACCACGATGCCATCTGCGATCGATTAACTTGTGGACAATGATCCCTAGCTCCCTTGCACTGATCTCGCCTCCTTCTGGCCTGTTAAGTGGCCTGCCTCACACAGGGTGACTGGCTGTCCACACGATGTGGCCTGCCGACATGGCCACTGTCAGACAGATCATAAATCAAAGCCCTTGATTGGTCTCTGTGTGTCATTCAAGCTCGGGATAACCTCAGCTCAGATGAGGTAAAGGACTCTCTGAGTGTTTAGATAGTTAACTTAGTCTAAGTTCTCAGTGGGTCTCAAACGGTGTGGTCACCATTTATGTAAACACATATTTCCATTTGAGAGGGTAGTGATTGGTCTAATGCAGGGATGGGCAAATGGCGGCCCGCGGGCCGCATGCGGCCCCCACTTCCTCTTTTTGCGGCCCTCAGATTAATTTATAAACAACGTAATTAATAAATAAAAAATGGTTTTACTTGTAGTACTGATACCGTCCACTAGACTCCTAGTTACGTCGTGAGCTGCGTAGATGATTTCGAATACCGCGAAATAATCTGTGACGCATTTGTGTGTATTGTGTTTGTTTCCCGGGGAAACCCTCACAAGAAACTCCAGCTGTTGTTATGCCTGCTGTGACGTTAAGTTGCCTCTTGTAATTATGCCTTTACAAGCTTAAAAATAAATGTATCATCTGAATTTGGCGAAACAAGTTTAATATTCTTAAAACCAAGACTTTGTTTATTTGAAATCAGAAGAAAACAAACTGTCACGGACCCTGCCGTGTTATCTATGATTACTACGCTTTTCATTCATAATTTCAGCGGGAGGGAGGGGGAGTGGTGCTGAGGAACAGCAGAGTGCGGGTTGACAGGTATCTGTGTTGACATTCCCCTTATTTTGGAATAAGGGGAATGCAGAGACAGGCTTCACGTGTTTTAGGTTCAAGTTAGACAACTAATGTCTAGGTTAGTGTTCATGACTTCATGTGTATGTCATCTAATGGTTAATCTCAATACACACACATTTTCCGTGCTTTCCAATAGTTTAAAATAGTTTTATTCCACTGTTTAATAACCTGTTCAATATAAACATGCCACTTGTAAAAATGAAATAACATTTCTGTGAACTGATATTTGTTTAGTGAGCTTATTAGAGGATGTTCCCATGTTTTGGGGATGTTCCCTTTGATTGTAAAATGTCAATGAAGATGTCAGACTTAGTATATTTGTTAATAATTACATACAACACATGGAATTTGTGTGTGTTCCAAGTGAATCTGTGGCCCCCTGGTGGCCAGTACATCAATGATGTGGCCCCCACCACCATTAAAGTTGCCCATCCCTGGTCTAATGGATAGTGAGGTGGGCTGAAGATCGGAAGGCTCTGAGTTCAAATCCCGCCAGGAACACCACCCTTGAGTAAGGCACTTAGCCCTTAGTTACTCCAGGGTGAATGTCCCTGTAATCGGTCATTATAATTCGCTTTGGATAAAAGCGTCAGCTAAATGAAATGTAATGTGATTAGTAAATATGCATGAATAAATAAATAAAAAGTTAACTGGGTGAAGAATACAGCTTTCCGGGCACACTGGGATTAGCACTCATTTATTGACGCTGAATAACGTTTATCAGGGAATGTTTAAATAACCACAGACACCAGAATATACGTGCTAGTTTTTTTGCGAGTCCAAGTACCGGTTCCCGACTTTCCGGTTTTAACCGGACTTGAACCGAAACTTTTTACAAGTCCAGTACCGGTTCGGCGTACCGGTACGCAGCACTACGACACACACACCCTATTTGTATTGTATTATTGTATGAGAGAGGTTGAATTGAGGCGAATATTTGTAATGTTCAGAGGTTGTTGTGTTTAATATTCATGAGAATATTTGTCATTGTTCAAATGATAATAAACATTAGCATAAAGCATATTTGTCCACTCATAAGTTGATAAGAGTATTACAAACTTGAAAAATATTCCTCTAAGGTACATTTAGAACAGATCAAAAATGTGCGATTAATTTGCGATTAACTATGGACAATCATGCGATTAATCGCGATTAAATATTTTAATCGACTGACAGCCCGAATGATAATATGATGAGACTTGCTGACTTCTGTTCACATCCCGGGGAGAAATGATCCTGACTACAGAACAGATACAACTGGTACTTCTGGTCTGCAGTGTAGCAGCATTGTGCTGCGGGTTCAGCCCAGAGAACACAATTAAAGTAGCCACGTGAAATCAGAGGTCAGAGGTGAACTCGCAAAAACTAATTTTGTTGAAATGTACTGCTCGTATTTGCCTATTTTGGCAATGGCCTAAGTGTCATGGGATTTTACCAGGTCAATGTCTCCATCTTTACTCTGCATGCCCTTATATCTGCATGATCTATAAACTTGTTTTGTATATTATTTATTAAGAAATTGAAATGATATTTTATTACATACATATTTGGAGATACTAATGTTAAGGTGAATGAACTCTGGACATATAGTAGACTCCCTTCTAGGGAAAGGTTGCAGATATTTCTATAATGAAGATCTCTATTCTCCGTTTTCTGTCCATCAATTATGCCGCCAAGTAAAGGAACTCGGTTTTGCCTTGGCCTGTCATTTGACGTACTTACCTTTCCACATTATCATCCAGGTGTTCTTCACTCTGCGTTGCATGGTCTGAAGGGGCATTCTCTGCAGTTACGGAGGCTAAAATGCTGCCATCCTCTTCTGTGCTTGAGAGGGATGCTTCATGGTACAAACAGAAAGCAGTAGGTTAACTCCCTTATTTGCAGCTTTATCCACATTACAAAATCGTTAGGGGCTGGACAGGACTTCAAACACAAAACCATGATTATTTTTAAGAGGGGGTTAAAATTATTCTTATGTTACACTGAACTCATTTCTCTTCCTCCACTTCTATTTGTATCATATTCATATTCCTGTCCCATGTTACCAACTTGGAATCCGTGGAGTTTTTGTTCCTTACCATGCAGGTTGACATGTTTATCGAACTGGGCTGCACCCATATGGGCCGGAGACATGCTCCCAAGCACCTTTTTTTCAGGGTGCCATCAGGTGCAACTAGGTTGCACCGGTGGCGCCATAGCCACCATATGTAATGTGAGGAGAACCACTTATCACAGCAGAGAGATGTCTTGACTTCCATAAAGAAAAGTGTACAGCAGATATGGAGATGTTGTCACATGACCATCAAAAGCCTCTGCTCTCATGTCTCAGGTGACAGACAAACAGACACACGAGAAGAGAGCGCATGCCGTCGCATGGGGCCTCCTCAAGAAAGAGCACGGCACAGTAAAGCCACCCGATGACACACATCCTAGATCAGGGGTGTCTTATGTCCGCAAGAGCTAGCAAAGAGCTAGCAAAGAATATAATAAATGTATTATATGTTTACATGCCGCTTTACAGAAGCACGTTGCACATAAACTACATGTCACACAATGCATCTCGTTTTGTGAGATGCGCACTGAGGCGACATAATATCAGCCGTTTAAAGCATCAGCACAGAGTGAGACAGTTAGTGACTAAATGACCCGCTCTGTTAGGGTCAGTCCGGTGTTGCTACGGCTCATTCAGAGACACGCATGGATTTGTGTTTTCAAAAAAACTTGCGTTATGGTTATTTCCGTATGAGGTCTTGGCTCGCAGAGTGTGAAATTGTTCTCTCTATATTCAGTCAATAAAAAAGGCTGGAGGAACACTTCCGCGATCTCTGTCTCCTCTTTGTTCCTCCCCCCACCCTATAATGTAGGCAATAATGTGATAAACATTTTATATATGTATATTTTAGGGCTGTCAAACGATTCAAATTTTTTAATCAGATTAAGCACAGCTTAAAACATAATTGATCATGATTAATCACCATTCGAACTATGTCCAAAATATGCCATTTCTTTATGTATATTGTTGTGGGAATCGAAAGATAAATGGGGGGGGGTCTTAATTCATTACGTGTTGATTTCAATCAACGGGGGAGTACTTCAGGAAAGTCGACGGGGGGGGGGGGCTAGTGGAGTACTTCGTGACCACAGAGCGTGAACGTTGTGATCAGCTGTTTTAGCGCAGTTCTCCAGTGAAGGGGGGAGTCTCCCTCCGCAGCCGGTTGGCGTAGTTTTGACCGACGTTAACAGCAGCCCTGTCTGTGCACACGGAGACCGACTCTGTCGTCCGGTGATCTAACCGCCTTCTGGAAAACCTTCACAAGTACGTCGGTACGCAAATGCGCTTTGTGACACAAGTGACGGTACGCATTTCAGATTAGGCACATAACCTGCGTACCAGTTATGTGCACTCCTGTACTACAGCAAAAGTATACGCCGTCGGGACTTCCTGCAACAACACCACGCCGTTATCAAAGATGTTCTATTGAGAAGACGATCACTATGTGACAAAAGTTTTCAAAACCGTGGCCACTGAAATCAATCTTACTAACTGCTGTCTGTGCAATTTACTCCGCGCGAGTTGGCAGACTTTATTTTGCTTACTTTAACATCATTTTTTATGGTGGGGCTAAGCCATTTCTTGGTATGGGTGTAGCCTACCCCAGCGCTGCCACTGGTGGGATGTATGGGGCGGGCCATTCTGCACATGCGTTAAATATTTTAACGCAATTAATTCAAAAAATTAATTACCGCCGTTAACGCGATAATTTTGACAGCATTAGTATATTTATATAGTCTTAAAAGGTCCCATCGTATGCTTTTCCAGTTATTACCCGTCCCCTTGTGTTATGTAGCTTTTTCTGCATGTAAACGGTCTGCAAAGTCACAAACCCTCAAAGTACACCCTGTAAGCGAGTAAAACTCTAACACAGAAAATACGTGTCTATGCTGCCCCCCCACGCCTCATCGTAGATTTTTCTTTTTCCATTTTTTCTTCCGGGGGCCATTGACGTCAGTAAATCTGTTGGAATGTCGCACGCCCATAGCTATAGAACAATAGGCACACTCTCTGCCAGCCGACCATTTACTGTTGGAAGGCCGAAAGGTTCAGTTCAAAATGGTATCCAGTCATGTCAAGAAAGTACTGAGGTTGTATAGATACGAATTTTTGTATACCATCATGTTTAATCATGTTTTATGCCGTTCGCCTATACTTGATAAGTCGCTCGTAAAACACAGGAGGTATGGAAACTAAGAACACCATAGGTGGTAAATTGTACAGCTAATATAACACAACACATTAGTTTTATTTCCTATTTATTTGCTTTGTCCTACGTAAGCAACCTTCCCACGTGAATCCTACGCAAGGCTTTATAAATGAGGCCCCTGAGCTCCGTAATGTCCCGCTAACATGGCACTTACACTTTATGCGGCAACCAGGAAAAGACACCAGTAAATCAACCTCACACTGTCCGCTCTTCATGCCTCACAGGGCGGACTCGTGAGCTCCGTAATGTCCCGCTAACATGACACAGCATTCTTATCTGTTTGTCATTACTGGTGTCATTTCCTGGTAACAAAGCGTGTAGGACAGAGAGTGAATAGAGATACTATACAGAGATGCTATAAGAGAAAACCAATGGGATTTTGGAACATTCAATTCATACCCTAACCACATCAAGCATTATTTCTGAATCAGTATGGAGCTCAAACGCTTTCTCTCTCACAGGTTTACCACAAGGACAGTACCTTTTTATATCCGGCTTCTTTAAACATACTCTCTCCAGGACAGCTTTAGCTCTGAGTGTTAGCGATGTTTGCTAATGTAAACACAGACCATATTACTTCTAAAACATGTCGCGCATTGTTTGTCGCAGAAGGTTGCCAGGAGTTCAAGGCCAGCCCAAATTTTAGTAATGACGTTATGACTCGTGAGAGGGTTGTATTTTCTGACACTTAGTGAGTCTTGCAAAAATGTCCCAAATTGGGATCAATAAAGTACCTATCTATCTATCTGTCTATCTATCTCCTTACACAGAGGGGACACATATGTATGTATAAAAGTCATAAAACATTGCATTTTGCATAATAGGTGACCTTTAATGACTGTGCTATCCAGGCATACCCACCTTCTGCAGTCCCACGTGCTGCTGCAGGTTGTGAGGCTGCTCCCGTCCTAAGCTGCGCTCCTAGAGCTGAAGCTGCGACAGGAGGCTTGCTATCGAACATGCTCGTCTCCACAGGACCACTGGCCTCTGGGAGTTCTGTTCCACCTGTCATCTGCTGGGCATGCATCTTTGACAACATGATCATCGTCAGAAAATAATTTAGTAGTAGATTTAGTAGCTTCAGTGGCAGTTCAGAAGCAGTATTGGCAGGTAGTATTCATATCTAGGGGTTGTAAAATACTTGCATTCAACGATTACAAAGTCGTTATGATTCAAGAAGTGGTACACAACAGCTGCTAAAATGTCTAAAGGCATGCATGTAATTCTTCATCGTGTTTTGTTTTTTTAAACTAGAAAAAAAATAAACAAAGGATTGAAAAACCAGTAGTGATCTCCCTGCACCACTGTTTACACCCCCTCCCTGCGTCCGTACCTGCTTTACTCTGTTGATTCTTATCATCAGTTCTTCAGCGGACACACTGCCAGCGATCACCTCCAAAGGGATCCCATTCTCCCCAATAAAGAAGCTTGAGGGTATGCACACCACTGGATCTTCAAACAGGGGGGTTAAGGAAGAAGCTCCGAGCAAATGTGTTCATATAATAATTATAAATATCATTCTTCACTGATCACAGACATATGAAAAGAACAAATCGTTAAAAAAACGATGAAAGTGGTGGTCAAGAGAGATCTTAGATGCCCTGTGAAAAGAACTCAACTTTATAACCAAACCACAGTAAATTAATCAATGTAATGTGGGCTTAAATGAACAGTGCCTATTTGTTTGAAAACAGCAATGAAATGGGTAGTGCTACTATGAACTTCCCTCAGAGATTAGTGAGTATAAAAAATGGCCTTCTGTAGTTACTCCAACAATATTTAGGGGCACAAAAGATACAGATCTGAGAGAACTGCACACATGGCTCACTGTGGAAAAAATGTTGCAGATATGCATATGTTTACAATCACACTAGGGGTGTAACGGTACACGTGTGTACCGAAGTGTACCGAACGAATATAACGTTAAACGTAAAAAATTGAGAACGTGAACAACTTCTTGGAAGTAAACTCAGGTGCTGCGTCGCAGCATTCAGAGTAATTTGCACCCATTGTGATCAACGCGTCATAGAGCGAGCAAGTCAATTAATTGGACGAGCTGGTCAGAGGGATGCGTTCAAATGTAGTCAGTAATTTGAGGAACTGTCGAAATGGCGAACGCAGATAAAGTTGAGCTCGAAAATCCTCCAGCATCATTGAAGTCTCCGGTTTGGGAACATTTTGGTTTCGCAGTTACGTACAAGGATGACGGACAAAGACAGGAGGAACGAACCAAAGCTGTTTGTCGGCATTGTTCAACTAAAATTGGTTACGCGGCTGGCAATACATCAAACTTGCACACTCATTTGAAAAGGCATCACCCGAACGTGAATATCACCGGTACCAAAAGACTGAAGTGCAAACCCAACTCCCACTAGCATTTAAGCCTCCACCACTCGCAAAAACTTCAGACCGAGCCAAAGCTATTACAAACGGCAAATATCCTTATGTTGCCATGTTAGCAAAGCGCTACCTGGCTGTATCTGCTACCTCTGTCCCTAGAGAGAGGGTATGTTCTCCACAGCAGGAGACATTGTTAGTGCCAGCAGATCTGCCCTTTCGGCAAGCAATGTGGACAAGTTCATCTTTCTTTAAAAAAACATGAAAATACAATGACAAGCAAGTCATAATGTCAAGCTGGCTGCTTAGGTACTAGTACAGTACAGTTCATCGAAAAGCTGCACCTTAATGTTTATTTTATTATATTTTATATTTATTTGAGTGAATATTCATAGTTTAATAATAATTAAAAACCCAATACTAATAGTTTATGTTTTGTGAGTACTAGTACAGTAAAGTTCAAATACAGATTATTTCAGTTCATCGAAATGCTGCACCTTAATGTTTATTTTAGGGATGCACGATAATTATCGGCCCGATATTAGGAATTATGACGTCATCCCGATAAACCCGATACCAGTATTAATAGCCCCGATAATATACAATATATTTTTTGGGTAAAAAAAAAGAAAAAGATACTGGGTGGGTGGATTGAGATGAGGGGCGCTTGTTTTTCACTCGTCTCCTCCCGTTTTGCCAGTACTGTGGTATTAGTTGTTTAGGAAGAGGGGAGTTCTTCACAAATCCAGCGCTCCCTAATACTTCGAACCTGATCAGTCACCTGAAACATCGCCATCGCTACGATGGTGTGTTAAAAGCGTACGAAGACAATAATACAATACAAAGTGTGTGTGTGTGTGTGTGTGTGTGTGTGTGTCTGAGTGCGCGCATTGGAGCTATGTGCAACTCAAGGCATATGCTCGAACCGGAGCTGCCTGGACGCTGCAATCATGTTGCTGAGTGTGCTGACTTTTCGTACAATGTCCCGCTGTCTGCTTCCTGCATAAAGTCAAGTGCTCGGCGCAGTTGTGGCGAAATGTCGCTCCTCTGTTTTCATTTAAACAGCTCCTTATATCCGTTAGCGCAGCTAGCTAGCACCAGATGCTAACAACAACAATGCACGTAAGGTCTCTCTCTCGCTCGCTCGGGCCACACATACACACACCCTCCCGGTCCTCCAGATGGCCAGTCGGTGCCTGCCGGTGAGCTTGGAAGTGTGGTCTGCCACAAGCGGGCGGCAGGAGCGGGGCTGTCAGCATCAGCTTGTAGATGGTATTTTAAACTCGATGCGCTCTGAAACTACGGGCGGCCCAGGAAAAAAAATACACATGCGTTAATCGCGTTAAAATAATTAGTGGCGTAATTTTTTTTTTTTTATCGGTCTTGGAAGTTATCGGCATCAGTATCGGTTTCAAAAACCCAATATCGTGCATCCCTAGTTTATTTTATTATATTTTGCATTTATTTGAGTGAATACATTATTCACAGTTTAATAATAATAAAAAAAAAATATGTTATGTTTTGTGATAATTTTTTCTGCTGTACCGAAAACGTACCGAACCGAACCGAACCGTGACCTAAAAACCGAGGTACGTACCGAACCGAAATGTTTGTGAACCGTTACACCCCTAATGCACACAGAAAATACATGTTATTATTCAGTTATGTACAATGACTACTCTTAAAGTCCATGTCCACAAAACTATTAAGACACAACAGTTTGTCCATGACATTGGGAAGTTGAGGTGATAAGCACTTAAAGTAATGGGTCATCATATTTTACTAATGGTTGACAAGAATGCTAAGCGTTCACTTATGGACATGTCTTGCTAACAGTTACTTATCTTGCAACAGAATGAAATGTAATGCATTTAAGTGAACACAATAGTATTACCTTTTGTCATTGACTTTGATAGCCACACAACAGTTGTGTGCTGCCTCTGAGACTCTGTCATCCTCCCAGCTGGACATCAGCTGTGCGGACTGCTCATCTCCCCCTGAGGACAGTACAACAACGATCCTGTCAAAATAGGATAGCTAATGCTAGCTCCCGGATGCAATATCATAGAGCCCACATAAAACGACACCATAAAATCGCACGGAGCAATGTATCTATGTGTTCTTACACTAGTCTACTGTACGGAGAATGGTATACGCACATTAATCAAATCCACTGGTGCATCATAAACACGTTTGATAATGTCAGTGCAGCCAGTCTCAAAGCACTGCAGTGGTCATTTCCCAAGTCCTAATGAATCCTCTTTCCTTAACCCCGAAACCTACTCAAGTCTGGTTTAACTTATTGAGAGATGGACGAACACTTTACCTTGAGATAAGCCCCGTGTTTCAGAGGTTAGCTTAGCAACTAGCATAGTCATTGAATGGAGTTAGCTAAACAGCGTAATTCAGTAAATATACCAGACGGCATGACGTCCATGATGTTAAGGAATAGTTGGTTTAAGCTTTTAAGGACTTTATATGTATATATGGCACATCTCGTGACATTGTGTCTATCTTCTTGGCCTATATTCCTCCAATATGCGTAAATACACTACTCTACTATTGTGTGACATGGGTTCACTATGCTAGTTTAAGAAGCAGCTTAGCACTATCAGCTACCACTACTAGCTGGCTAGCGCTTCTAGATGACTATTTACCAATGCAGCTAGCAATAGCTATCTGGTTAATGGACAAACACACACATACCTGTAATGACAACGACAAAGACGGAACTCCGCAGTTTAGCCAAGTTAATAGCATCAGGAATGGAGCCATCAAACCAAAACATTTTAATGATCTGTTTCTGTCACTGGTTCGTGGCGCTGTTGTGTTAACCAGATAAACTCGGATAAACTACGGAGTCATCTTCTTCTTCTTCTTCTCTCGGTTTCTGGCGGATTGCAAACAACTTTAAGGTGCATACCGCCACCTACTGTACAAGAGTATGTATCACCATATCAACCTATCACTGCTTGTGGAATTATACCACTGTGTTGTTTACTTTGTTTTTAAATTCTTCCAATCAATCCTGTTTCACTCAAATACTTAAAAATGGCCTTCCTGGTATCTCTTACCCCCTCACCTTCTGTCCCCAGTATCCCCATCAGGCTCCACTCCCTTCCTGCCTCTCTGACCCTGTCTCTTAGTTTTCCCCTCTCTGTTTTGTACATGTTGCAGTGTCATATGATGTGTTCCACATTTTTCTTTCACTCCACACCCCCTGCATTTTTCAACTTCGCGTTTTCCCATTATAAACATTATGCCATTTAATCCTGTATGATCCAGTCTGAGTCTAGTGATGATGATCTCCTCCCGTCTGTTCCTTTCTGTATATATTTTTGTTATGATTTATGTAACTTGTGCTATCTCCTCCCTTTCAGATCTTCCGCCCACCCTTTCTGCCATATTTCCAAACCCTTCTTCTTAATTATTGCTTTTCCTTCTCCTTTCCCAAGTGAAACTGGAATTGCTAATGTAACACATATTTTGCTAACTTATCAGCATGTTCATTCCCTTTAACCCCATCAAGTGCAGGCACCCAGCATAACTGCACATCTCAAGGTTCAAGGTTTAAGGTTCTTTATTGTCAAACTAACATAGCTACAGAGTAATTATGTCGTTGAAAATCTTAGGTCACAGGCTTCTCCAAAAATGCAACACAATAATACAGATAAGCAGACAATATTAAAACAATATTAAAATATACTATATTAAAAGTAATACAAAAAGAAAAAAAGTTCTAAAAAAAGCGAGAAAGTGGAATAGTGCAATACGAGTCTATACAAGTTATTGGAATGATATATTAGATAATAGATAGATAATTACTAAGTAGCAGATGAATGTTATGAAATTGTTTCAGCAGTTCAGTTGTTCAGCAGTCGTATTGCCTGCGGGATGAAGCTGTCTCTGTGTCTGGTGGTTTTAGTCCGGATGCTGCGGTAACGCCTGCCAGACGGCAGCAGACTGAACAGTTTGTGGCTGGGGTGATGGGGGTCTTTTAATATCCTGAGGGATTTCTTCCTGAGCCGCAGGATGTAAAGGTCCTCCATGGATGGTAGCTCCGTCCTGGTGATGTTCTCTGCAGTTTTCACCACCCTCTGTAAAGCCTTACGATTAAGGGCGGTGCAAGTGTAGAATCCTCTCATCTCGAACAACCTCGTGCTTCCTTGCCCATGGCTGGGGGTGCTCTCTGCAGCCGGAGAATGTGACCCTCTCTCTCTGACCCTTGGCCTTGAGAGCTGTCCTAGTTATCGGCACAACACTTGATAGGGATGTTTTCTTGAGTGAGGACAACTCAAGGTAATAGATTAGCACATTATCATTTAATTACAAAAATAGGATAGGCCCCTCAGAATTATTTGGGAGCCTTCCTGACACATGCACATGCATAAATGTAAGGTTTGTGTTAGTCATTTAACATGCAAGAATCAGATACTCATCAGTCCAAAGCAGATAAATGTTATTTTAAGTTAAAGGTGAGCTAGTCCCTGTGGATATCACCCCTTCTCAATGATTCTGAATGTTATATTAATTCACCATTTACTGTTTGATAAAATATTAGTTTATCAGAAATACATGTCTCTTCCATAAAACATAGGTTTGAAAAATAAATTACCCAATATAAAAGCAATTCCTCAATATAATTGACTCTGCCCTCCCTTTTCTTACATATGTCACATATGAAATAATAACTCAGGAGCCAATTTAAGCATGGTGTAGTTTATAATCTATTAATCGAGAAGACTCAGTATCACCTGTGTGCAGCTCACACAAAACAATTGTGAGAAACCTATTTTATGCAGGAAATGCATACCTTTGTTGAAAAGCAAAGCATATCGGATTTGGGAGGAAAAAACTTCATCCCCTCAACATCTGAGTCACTACTGATGGCATAGCATGAACTGTATTGGGTGTCTGAGGGTGTCATTACTGAGAAATGTCAAACAAATTCAAAACCTGACATTTGAAAACAGGTTTGCATTCCTCCAGTTAAGGTGACGTTATCATTGGAAACAATAAAAGCTAATTGTTTTGACGTAGAATCTATCAATTGAATCGTTAGAGCAGAACAGAATGGTTGTATTGTAGCCTGAGTTCCGTGCAGCCTCTTCCTTTGACCAGGTGGAAACATGGTCTATATAATGTGAATATATGTAGAACTAGACAGTAAGAGGCCCCTGACATTAGGCCTATTTTAAAATAGTAGGGGCTTTTAACAGCTTGCCAACTTACAGGCATCCTCAGTATAGCAGTATGAACAGCCTTAAAAAAACAACCCACCCTGCGGAAACGAGAGTCATGTATCTGAACCAAATGCCCTAAGTGAAGCCGTTAGTGTCATCTGACTGACCCAAGGGTAGGTGCTGGTGTGACAGGAGGCTTCCAAGTGTTCAAAGCAGATGTCAAGCTTTCAGTTCATGGCTCGTGGGGGGGAGCAGACCCATGTGAGACAGTATAAACGGCTGTAATGTTCAGTTTGAGGAATGTCATTCTCTCTGGGAGCAGGAAATGGTGTCCATTCTCGGACCAGACCATTACAGTTTTTCTCGATTGCTAACACACTAAAATTCTACATAAAGCACAATTATTTTAACTGACACTCAAAGAGCAAAACATCGGCTCAAATCTCCAAAACTCTAAACACGTTTTCAGCTTTTCACACAATTTGCAAATCAACATGGCACATTTTGCACCCTGTAGCTTCACGGAGCAGGTAGCAGAGAGACAAGAAGCTAGCAGCAGCAGTCACTTGACAGAGCTGTCACTCAATGTGACCACGCCCTAATATATGCATAACTTTAAGGCTTAATATTAATCAAACAGATAAGTTGAGAAAAAATGCACCCCCCCAATCCATATTCATGAAGGGGGGGTCTAACTATACAGAGAATATGTTTTTTTGAACCACAATGTAAACATGTTTATTTCTGCTGTAAAGTTGGGCATGGAAATATCTCCATGCCCAATATCTTCCTTCTGCAGACTGCTCCTACTGGCCACTAGATGAACTGCAGTGTGTGACACTTATTGGCATCCTGGCTCTTCCCCAGAGTTTGCCGCTTGATCGTAATGTTACTTTGAAAACCATCAGCCTGGATCATTCCCCCCCCCCCCCCCCCACACAAACGAGGACACAGTAACCTCGTTATTCACTTTAATGATAACTACGGAGCTTACTTACAGAATCAGAAAGGCACAATGCTACATCACTCATTTAGCTAGCTAATGTAAGATACAAATGCTGCCAAGCCCTCACTGCTTGTAAAATAAACAGCACAAACTGACTACTTCATTTTCTTTTCATTTCATTTCAAACCTTTATTTAATCAGATTGGTCCCTTGAGATCATATATCTCTTTTTCAAGGGAGACCTGCAGCATATAGGTTCCACATGAAACATAAAACAATGGACATCATACATTATATTTACAGGGTCATTTACATAGTTATAGACATTTACAAGTGCCCATAGTATCAACGAGCATTTCATTTAGCCTAGCTTTAAAAACATGCTGAGGAATGAGATTGCTCAGTTTCAATTCTTGCTGAAGATTGTTCCAAGCAAGTGGAGCTGCGCGCATAAAAGCTGTCTTACCTAAGACAGTCCTTGCTCTTGGCACATCTAACAATACATCATGCCATCTCAGACAATAGCTGCTTGCAACTCTCTGTGTTATCAGAGAGCAGATATAATACGGGAGTTTACCCAACAAAGCTTTATAAATAAACGTGTACCAATGACTGAGCCTCTTTACAGTGAGTGATGGCAGACCTGCCTTGGCATACAGGGTACAGTGATGAGTAAGTGCTTTACAATTTGTGACAAATCTCAGTGCGCTGTGATAGGCGGCATCTAACTTGTTCAGGCAATAGGCAGGTGCATTCATATAGACCAGATCACCATAGTCCAGCACAGGTAAAAAAGTCACAGTGACTAGCCTTTTCCTGGCTTCAAAAGAGAAACAGGACTTGTTCCTGTCAGACCCGGCGTCATGGGCGGGCCCCATGGGGCCGGGCCCAGCCCATCCAGGATTTGGGCCCGACCATCCAGGATTTGGGCCCGCTGTTTTAATCAGGGCTGAATACAACATTGTAATTGTTTTATTATTATGTTCAGTGGCGGCGCCAGGGTATACTTGGGTAGGCTACAGCCATACCAATAAATGGCTTAGCCCCACCATGAAAAATGATTTTAAAGTAAGCTAAATAAAGTCCGCCAACTCGCGCGGAGTAAATTGCACAGACAGCAGTTAGTAAGATTGATTTCAGCAGTCACTTGTCTGGAAATACCGAAGACTTGAAACGGTTTGAAAACTTTTGTCACGTAGTGATCATCTTCTCAATAGAACATCTTTGATAATGTCTTCTGGCCAATCAGAATCAAGATAACGACGTGGTGTTGTTGCAGGAAGTCCCGACGGAGAATATTTTTGCTGTAGTACATCAGAGATGTACTACAGCAAAAATATTCTCCGTAAGGTTGTATCGATGTATATAGATACATCGATACAACCTTACGTGTTGATAGAAATCAACACGTAATTAAATAAGACCCCACGGTTTGATGATTGATAGGTGTGTGGGCTGTCTTTCATTTTGACACACAGAACAATGGGGGCTGTCCACCTTTATCCACAGCCTCTTCCCTCTTCTCTCTGTGAGGAGCAGCAGGTTCAGCTTTCAGAACAAAGTAACAAAAAACTGAAATGGCATTCGTTTTTTAAAATATGTTGTGTAGTAATAGATGTATTTATTTTCTTCTCAAGAGAGTACCAGAATGTGTATTTTATGTTAGTATTTCAAAAAATCTCCGGGGGGGAGAATCTCCCCAGACCCCCCTGCAGGGGTTGGGTTTTAGCATGTCAGCTCTTTCACAATTCAGTTTTCCCGGGAAATGTAAGTTTCGGGGTGGGCCCGCCCTGGTACATCAAATGCCCGCCCAGAGACGTATGTCTGCCGCCGGGTCCAACACACTCTCACTCCCTAAGCGTCCAATAGCGACGTTTGGTCAGTGTCCGTGGCGTCCAATTGTGACGCTCCTAGGCTCCTTCAGCGTCATAAAGGGACGCAAATAGCTTTCAACTGATTGCAATGTATTCCCATCTGCGTCGGGATTTGACGCTCATGGAAGCACGGCATTCGTTTATGTCGGCTGCCCTTAAAGGTAATGTGAGCGTCCATTCCCAGGAGTAAAGGATGGCAGAAGACACTACACTACTCAGAATCCCCAGCTATCGTTTGGACTACACCATGTGCTCTTGACAAACCCCGTGATAGTCCTCAAGCTCTGTGATTGGAGAGTGTGCTCCGAGGGTTAAGCCGATTCTCGAACAGCACTTGAAATGGGATGGAACCACGGCAGACTGTCCAAAACTGGATTTGAACGGGTCCACCGCATCCCCCCTCCCCCACCCCGTCCCCAGAACTACACATGCTGGCTATTCTGTTTCGCAACATGTTCTCTATGGCACGTCTCAACTGGGAGTTGTAGTTTTAAAAGACGTTTTTCCCAGTATTTCCCATAATAAGAAGTTGCCAGTATTAAACTGTGTACATCCCTGGAGGTTTAGGGGACAGGAAACACTCACATTTAAAACATATAATTAATAAATGGTGCCCATTATGGGCAGTATTAATATATATACCCACATGCCAGCTAAGGTCAGAAGAGCTTTATTTAACAGCTGGTCTTATGTGTGTGACCCCTGTGATAACATTACATTACATGAATTGATAAGCCTGAAACATGCACTTGTCAAGGTTCAGAGGCACATTTTGCAAATATGGCAGTAGCCATCGATCAGCTTAAGATAAGATATACTTTATTGATCCAAAGTTGGAACATTTGCGTTACATCAGCATGTGTAACAGTTAAATATGCAGTTGTGTTTATTTGAAAATCATTTAGTATAATCACATAAATTCTGTGTTTTATATTCAACAATTCTGTGTTCTTTATTTATTGATTGTTCAATACCTGACAAGGCCGGAGATGAAATATCTACATACATCTCATAAGAGTATAACACATTATGTATAATATCAGTTAAAATAAGTGCTTCAACATAGTTAACATTGCTGGAGGTATGCACACATATTGATAGATGTCTTGTAATGCACTATTGAGGAACCTGCAACCCAAGTTTTTCATTCAGTGCAGAACTACACCACAGTTGTGTAGGCCTATATGATATGTCAATAAACCTTAGAAAATCATGAAATCTTGAAAGGGATGTGCAAAATAGTCATTACATACAGTCTTTAATTAACAATTAGTAGAGAATAACGAGTAATGAATATACTTTATAGGGATCGTATTAATATCTAATAATAAAAATATTGAAATTCAATAACATGCTTTAACCACCAGGTGTCCCTTTATATCAGCTGTGCACCTTTATGGTGTAAATACAGCCTATCTACCAACTGGATCAAATATAAAAGTGAGCCGAATTAGTGTTGATACTGCAAGGAGACGTATTGTGTGAAAATAAATGTAAGATGTTGTTTAATGGCTGATATATTTATGATCCACATCACGTTATCAGTTCCTCATGTTTGTCTTCTCATCAGGGCTCTATAAATACAGAACTACGGCAGATATGTAATATGTAATGCAGCCGAACCGTGTATTACAATGCCGTTATGTGATGACTTTCAAAGAGAAAAGCAAGCACACTCGGAATAAGGTATTATTATTATTTTGGTCTGTTTCCGGTATTTGTTAATGACGATGTGCTCTGAGATGTGAGCCTGGAATTGCACAGGGGGGAAATAACGTATCTTTAGATGCGGATTTTGTTAAACTAATATGTTTAGGCTGTGGACCAACACTATACATTGACGGGGAAGGGGGTAGCAATAAAGATAACACCATTAAACAGTTACACAACATAACAGAAATAATATCGATAGCAGCGTCCCTAGCAACCACCTTGGTAACAATGAAAACGTCGCGATTTCCTGAAGTAATCTTCGTAATAACTAGCAAACTAAAGATCATGTACATCCACTGCACACATAATCTGAAATAACAACTCATATTTCTCGCATCAAATGACATCAAAACGCATTTTAATGGCCAAACTAACTTAAAAATAGGCATTTTACACCCAGAATAAAACGAATTTCGGCCATGTTTTCTTTTTCTGCAGGGAGAAATTTGAAGATCACGTGACATAGATGCCAGCCATCGGAATGAATGGTGAAAAAAACGGGGTTTGTCAAACAGAGCACATGGTGTAGGCCAAATTATAGCTGGGGATTCTGGGTAGTGTAGTGTCTTCTGCCATCCTTTACTCAGAAAACATATTTGTTTCTCCGAATCGAAGGGGAAAAATACAAAAGCATTGCACACAATTTAAACCAATCAATGTTGTGTAATTAACAAGGATAATCTGGTGTTTTTTAGTCGATGAGTAGTGCAGATATCACTGTAAAATCAATCGACAGTAAGAGGAGTACTTACTTCCGGGTGTAAAATTCTCCATTATCCAATGGGAATGGATGCTCACATTGCCTTTAAGGGCAGCCGGCATAAACGAATGCCGTGCTTCCATGAGCGTCAAATCCCGACGCAGATGGGAATACATTGCAATCAGTTGAAAGCTATTTGCGTCCCTTTATGACGCTGAAGGAGCCTAGGAGCGTCACAATTGGACGCCACGGACACTGACCAAACGTCGCTATTGGACACTTATGGAGTGAGAGTGTGTTGCACATAACGGCATTGTAATACACGGTTCGGCTGCATTACATATTACATATCTGCCGTAGTTCTGTATTTATAGAGCCCTGATGAGAAGACAAACATGAGGAACTGAAAACGTGACGTGGATCATAAATATATCAGCCATTAAACAACATCTTACATTTCTTTTCACACAATGCGTCTCCTTGCAGTATCAACACTAATTCGGCTCACTTTTATATTTGATCCAATTGGTAGATAGGCTGTATTTACACCATAAAGGTGCACAGATTATATAAAGAGACACCTGGTGGTTAAAGCATGTTATTGAATTTCAATATTTTTATTATTAGATATTAATACGATCCCTATAAAGTATATTCATTACTCGTTATTCTCTACTAATTGTTAATTAAAGACCGTATGTAATGACTATTTTGCACATCCCTTTCAAGATTTCAAGATTTTCTAAGGTTTATTGACATATCATATAGGCCTACACAACTGTGGTGTAGTTCTGCACTGAATGAAAAACTTGGGTTGCAGGTTCCTCAATAGTGCATTACAAGACATCTATCAATATTTGTGCATACCTCCAGCAATGTTAACTATGTTGAAGCACTTATTTTAACTGATATTATACATAATGTATTATACTCTTATAGATGTATGTAGATATTTCATCTCCGGCCTTGTCAGGTATTGAACAATCAATAAATAAAGAACACAGAATTGTTGAATATAAAACACAGAATTTATGTGATTATACTAAATGATTTTCAAATAAACACAACTGCATATTTAACTGCTACACATGCTGATGTAACGCAAATGTTCCAACTTGGGATCAATAAAGTATATCTTATCTTAAGCTGATCGATGGCTACTGCCATATTTGCAAAATGTGCCTCTGAACCTTGACAAATGCATGTTTCAGGCTTATCAATTAATGTAATGTTATCACAGGGGTCACACACATAAGACCAGCTGTTAAATACAGCTCTTCTGACCTTAGCTGGCATGTGGGTATATATATTAATACTGCCCATAATGGGCACAAGCAATTTTCACCCATTTATTAATTATATGTTTTAAATGTGAGTGTTTCCTGTCCCCTAAACCTCCAGGGATGTACACAGTTTAATACTGGCAACTTCTTATTATGGGAAATACGAAAACGTCTTTTAAAACTACAACTCCCAGTAGAGACGTGCCATAGAGAACATGTTGCGAAACAGAATAGCCAGCATGTGTAGTTCTGGGGACGGGGTGGGGGAGGGGGGACGCGGTGGACCCGTTCAAATCCAGTTTTGGACAGTCTGCCGTGGTTCCATCCCATTTCAAGTGCTGTTCGAGAATCGGCTTAACCCTCGGAGCACACTCTCCAATCACAGAGCTTGAGGACTATCACGGGGTTTGTCAAGAGCACATGGTGTAGTCCAAACGATAGCTGGGGATTCTGGGTAGTGTAGTGTCTTCTGCCATCCTTTACTCCTGGGAATGGACGCTCACATTACCTTTAAGGGCAGCCGACATAAACGAATGCCGTGCTTCCATGAGCGTCAAATCCTGACGCAGATGGGAATACATTGCAATCAGTTGAAAGCTATTTGCGTCTCTTTATGACGCTGAAGGAGCCTAGGAGCGTCACAATTGGACGCCACGGACACTGACCAAACGTCGCTATTGGACGCTTAGGGAGTGAGAGTGTGTTGTTATGTGATGACTTTCAAAGAGAAAAGCAAGCACACTCGGAATAAGGTATTATTATTATTTCGGTCTGTTTCCGGTATTTGTTAATGACGATGTGCTCTGAGATGTGAGACTGGAATTGCACAGGGGGGAAATAACGTAGGCTATCTTTAGATGCGGATTTTGTTAAACTAATATGTTTAGGCTGTGGACCAACACTATACATTGACGGGGAAGGGGGGTAGCAATAAAGATAACACCATTAAACAGTTACACAACATAACAGAAATAATATCGATAGCAGCGTCCCTAGCAACCACCTTGGTAACAATGAAAACGTCGCGATTTCCTGAAGTAATCTTCGTAATAACTAGCAAACTAAAGATCATGTACATCCACTGCACACATAATCTGAAATAACAACTCATATTTCTCGCATCAAATGACATCAAAACGCATTTTAATGGCCAAACTAACTTTAAAATAGGCATTTTACACCTAGAATAAAACGAAGTTCGGCCATGTTTTCTTTTTCTGCAGGGAGACATTTGAAGATCACGTGACATAGATGCCAGCCATCGGAATGAATGGTGAAAAAAACGGGGTTTGTCAAACAGAGCACATGGTGTAGGCCAAACGATAGCTGGGGATTCTGGGTAGTGTAGTGTCTTCTGCCATCCTTTACTCAGAAAACATATTTGTTTCTCCGAATCGAAGGGGAAAAATACAAAAGCATTGTACACAATTTAAACCAATCAATGTTGTGTAATTAACAAGGATAATCTGGTGTTTTTTAGTCGATGAGTAGTGCAGATATCACTGTAAAATCAATCGACAGTAAGAGGAGTACTTACTTCCGGGTGTAACATTCTCCGTTATCCAATGGGAATGGATGCTCACATTGCCTTTAAGGGCAGCCGGCATAAACGAATGCGGTGCTTCCATGAGCGTCAAATCCCGACGCAGATGGGAATACATTGCAATCAGTTGAAAGCTATTTGCCTCCCTTTATGACGCTGAAGGAGCCTAGGAGCGTCACAATTGGACGCCACGGACACTGACCAAACGTCGCTATTGGACGCTTAGGGAGTGAGAGTGTGTTGGATTGTCAAGTGCCAACAATCAGGAGAGATATTTGATAGTTGGTGCTTGAGAAGACTAAACATTTATCTGCAGATCTTTATAAAGTATATTCATTACTCGTTATTCTCTACTAATAGTTAATTAAAAACTGTATAATGGCTATTTTGCATATCCCTTTCAAGATTTCAAGGTTTTCTAAGGTGTATTGATCTTATACACAACTTGGGTCACAGGTTCCTCAACAGACATCTATCAATATGTGTGTACTGTATACCTCCACCATTAAACTGTCATATTCTGCACATTTCTTATTCTATCTACATACATAAGAGTATAATTAATGTGTATAATATCATTTAAAATAAGTGTTTCAACATAGTTAACATTGCAGGAAAGCAATATTTTAGACGTTAAGTACTTTGTCAGGCTTAATATTCATCTGTAGATAGATACCCCCAGAGCTTTTTTCTTGTTTAAAAGAAGACCTTAACCTAAAGTATTTTTTAATGTGTTAATAAAGGTTAATTCGTTTTTCTGTTTTGCACATCCTCCTATTAATATCTTTGTACATCCAGCACTAAACTGTTTTATTGTAGAGATCACTTAGTATCTTCTTGACTTTTTATATTCTATATTTCTATCATTGACCTTCTACTTTCCCCCTATGAAAGTATGTACTCTTAATATTGTTTTGATCAAATAAGATTATTCAACAAAAAAAATTCAATAACATGCTTTAACCACTAGGCGGTGCACACAAGGTACACACAGCATACTAATAATAACTTTGTATTATTAGTGTAGACACTTATGTATAACATCTGAAGATGTGTAGTTTTATTCATGTTTTTACATAATTTTACAGGATATTGCTATACTATTTCTCTTGTTTTACTTCTACACATTAATATCTGATTTGTAAAACATCACAGACAGAAAGGCATAGGCTATCCGTCATTTAATAGTAAGCTATTGAAATTGTGATTCCATAGATGTGTCTCCCATCACCCAAATCCCCTGACTATTCTCTCAACTCAGTATTTACATTCTTATATTCAAAGAAAATCAGTAATATCTTTAAAAACTACAAGTCCTGTTCTATCAGCTGTGCACCGTTATGGTGTAAATATAACCTATATACCAATTGGATCAAATATAAAAGTCAGCCGAATTACTATTGATACTGCAAGGAGACGTATTTTGTGAAAAGAAATTGAAGATGTTGTTTAATTGTTGATATATCTATGATCCACGTCAAGTATTCAGTTTTGGCAGCAGTTCTCCTGTTTGTCTCTCTCTATAAATAAAGAATTACGGCAGATGTGTAATATTTAATGCAGCCGAACCGTGTATTACAATGCCGTTATGTGATGACTTCCAAAGAGAAAAGCAAGCACACTCTGAATTAGGTATTATTTTATTTTTCGTTGTCGGATATCATATCTCCATATCATATCAACACCATATCCCAGCGTGCATTGCGGCTAAAACATCCAATCAAAAAGCTTCAAGCTGAGGATCTTGGGTAATCAGTTTGGTGGGTTTGTGGTGTGTATCGCTCAAAATGTCCCGTCTGTTTCCGGTGACTTTATTTACGGCTAAAAAGCCCAAGATTATAGAATTAAATGAATAAATAAAAACAAGGATAATTGTGTGTTATTGTTGAGTAAATAACAGTGTGTTATTTAGAAAAGAATAATAAATTAGAAGGAAAAGATTTTAAAAAATACAGATTTCAGTATTTTGAGGCTCTGAGCCCCATTTCTTTTCCTCACAGACGGAAAAAAAGTCAGACATTATACGATTTAAAATAAAAACAAATAAATAAAAGATAAAACACTGGCATGTAATTTACGTTAGAATAAATAGAATGGTTTTGAATAATAGAGAGTAAATCTACTTCACTTTACAGCCCCGCCCACTTTTGGGGAAACCAGCGCTGTCATTTGAACGGCGATCAAGCCTGAAGTCACAGAGCTCTTCTGATACTGTCCTTTCTTCTTAGAGGAAGTACAGAAACACGTAACTCTGGATTTGTTTTAATGTTTGAGGTGCAATAAACGACACAGCAGCTTTTTGGCATGTTAAAACTATTATGTTCTGCCTCGCTCATGAGAGTAACAGCTGGCGAAATTACAGCCTCGCCTACTGATTTTAATTTAACCATATATCGAGCCCGATTGTCGATTTCAAAGGTGTGCTCTAAAATGATATTTATAAATAACTAATTATCATTATTATAAGCAAGACAATAAATGGCAAAGATATGTAGAAAATAAACGTATTTAAGTTACATTCATAACTAACGTAACGTGGAAGAAAATATGCTTCTTGAAGATATGTAGAAAATAAACGTATTTGAGATACGTTCATAACTAACGTAACGTGGGAGAAAATACGTTTCTAGCTAAACGTAATTGAGAATGCAGTTTAGTTCTGTGGGAACGTACTTTTTAGGAGACAGGGTTGTATTGACATGAAGTTTAAAAGTAAGACAATCATCAAGCAAGATACCAAAGTATTTAAAACAGGTAACCACTTCAAGTACTTGTCCTTGCATAGTAACAATATCCAAAACAGGCTCTGGTGTCTTTTTAGCTTTTGAAAATAGCATTACCTTGGTTTTCTCAACATTTAAAAGAAGCTTTAGTTCAGAGAGCTGAGTCTGAATAGTGCTAAAAACAGCCTGTAATTTAACACCAGCCTCCTTAATGGAGGGACCTGCACAGTACATCACGGTATCGTCCGCATAAAAATGTAAAGTAGCTTCAGTCACATTTTCACCTAAACTGTTGATATATATGGAGAATAAAAGTGGACCTAAAACAGAACCTTGAGGAACACCATTAGCAATGTTTAACCACTCAGAAGACAGCCCATCAAAGTGAACACATTGGGACCTTTCAGAGAGTTAGTTCACAAACCACCCTACTGCATGGCTGGACATGCCAATACTGACTAGCCTCTGCTTTAAGATGTGATGATCGACGGTGTCAAACGCTTTGGAAAGGTCAATAAATAGAGCTGTACAACTCTGCTTATTATCTAAAATACTCGTAATGTCATTCACCACTTTCATTGTGGCAGTGATGGTGCTGTGTTACTTTCTGAAGCCTGACTGATGTTTAGACAGGATATCATTTTTACATTAAAAACACCTTTACCTGTTCACTTACAAGCCGTTCGAGCACCTTCGCCAGAACTGACAATTTAGAGATTGGCCTATAGTTATTTAATAAGGTGGCCTCCCCTCCTTTTAGCAAAGGCAGGACATACGCTGACTTCCATATTTTTTGGAATTGCATTTCTGCTGAGGGAGAGGTTAAAAAGAGTAGTGAGAGGAGGAGCAATAACATCTGCAGCTATCTTTAAAAAGAAAGGTTCTACGTTTTCCGTTCCAGCCGGTTTCTTAGGATCTAACTTAGATAAGGCTTAATGAACAACATTACATTACATTACATTGCATTGCATTGCATTCGACCAGGAAGACACAACCTTGAAGAAAACAGAATCATATAAGTACATCAGGTTTCATAGAGCCAAGTATTTCAAGTGCTACTCAACTGGCTATAGATAAGCCAGTCCTTTATTAGTATATAAGTGCTCTGTTAGCAGTTCTTTGTTAGTAATTCTATCGCTCGAGGTGGAGTCGAAAGAGATGAGTTTTCAGTCTGCGCCGGAAGGTGTGTAAGCTTTCTGCCGTCCTGATGTCAATGGGGAGCTCATTCCACCATTTTGGAGCCAGGATAGCAAACCCACGTGTTTTTGCTGATGGGAACTTGGGTCCCCCTCGCAGCGAGGGTGCAGCGAGCCGTTTGGCTGATGCAGAGCGTAGAGCACGCGCTGGGGTGTATGAATTCTAGCAGTTACCGGAAGCCAATGAAGGGAGCGGAGGAGCGGCGTGGTGTGGGAAAATTTAGGAAGGTTGAAGACCAGACGAGCCGCTGCATTCTGGATGAGCTGCAGAGGTCAGATGGCACATGCAGGTAGACCAGCCAGGAGGGAGTTGCAGTAGTCTAGGCGTGAGGTCACGAGAGCCTGGACCAGAACCTGCATGGCTTTCTGGGTCAGCTGGGGACGTATCTTCCTGATGTTGTAAAGCGTGTATCTGCAACATCGGGTTGTAGCAGCGATGTTTGCAGTGAAGGACAGGTTGTTATCTAAGATCACACCCAGATTCCTTGCAGTCAGGGTCGGGGAAACAACAGAGGTGCCGATGTTGATAGTCAGGTCAAGAGTGGGACAATCTTTTCCCGGAAGGAAAAGCAGTTCAGTTTTGTCAAGGTTGAGCTTGAGATGATGAGCGGACATCCACTGAGAGATGTCAGCTAAACAAGCAGAGATCCGTGCGATGACCTGGGTCTCTGAGCGGGGAAAAGACAGAATTAATTGGGTGTCGTCAGCGTAGCAGTGGTATGAAAAACCATGCTGGCTAATGACAGATCCGAGCGAGTTTGTGTACAGGGAGAAGAGGAGGGGACCAAGAACAGAGCCCTGAGGGACCCCTGTAGTTAATTGACAAGGGTCGGACTCGGACCCTCTCCAAGTTACCCTGTAGGTACGGTCTTTGAGGTATGAGGTGAGGAGGGAAAGTGCAGAGCCTGAAACTCCAAGTTCTTGGAGAGTGCGAAGGAGGATCTGATGGTTCACCATGTCGAATGCAGCAGACAGGTCCAACAGGATGATGACAGAGGATAGGGAGGCTGCTTTAGCAGTGTGCAGTTCCTCAGTGACAGCAAGGAGGGCAGTTTCTGTGGAGTGACCTGCCTTGAAACCAGACTGGTGCGGATCCAGAAGGTTGTTCTGATGGAGATAACAGGAGAGTTGTCTAAAGACAGCGCGTTCAAGTGTTTTAGACAGGAACGGGAGGAGAGAGACAGGCCTGTAGTTTATAACATCAGACGGGTTGAGAGTGGGTTTCTTTAGGAGAGGGTTTACTCTTGCCTCCTTGAGACTGTTTGGAAAGTGACCAGAAGTTAGAGAAATGTTGATGAAATGGGTGAGAAACGGTAGAATATCAGGAGCGATAGTCTGAAGGAGGTTTGAAGGGATAGGGTCCAGAGGACAGGTGGTAGGGCGGGCAGAGGTAATGAGGGTAAGAACCTCACTTGGCGAGAGAGGGGAAAAGGAGGTTAGTGTGCGGGTGGAAGGAGGGTCTGGTGATCCAGCGGTGAGTAAAGGTGAGTCAGAAAAAGAAGAGCGAATATCATCAACCTTTTTTTCAAAGTGGTTAACAAAGTCGCTTGACAGAAGTGAGGAGGGGGAGGGGCTTAGGGAGGGTCCAAGAGGGTGGAGAAGATGGAAAATAGTTTTTTAGGATTGGAATAGGAAGATTGGATCTTGTCTTGAAAGAAAGTGCTTTTGCCTGAGAGATCGAAGCAGAGAAAGAGGAGAGGAGAGCCTGATAGGTTTGGAGGTCGTCATGGTGTTTGGATTTCCACCGTTTCCGCTCTGCTGCCCTAAGGACGGTTCTATTAGCACGCAGTGCGTCATTTAGCCAGGGAGCAGGAGGGGACTGACGAGCCTGCCGAGATGTGAGAGGACAGAGAGAGTCCAGAGAGGATGAGAGAGTAGAGATGAGAGTTTCTGCAGCAGAGTTTGGAGGCAGGAGTTGGAACGAGTCAGAGGAAGGGAGGGCTGAGAGCACCGATGAGGCAAAGGTGGAGGGGGAGAGGGAATGGAGGTTACGGCGGACAGGTGCAGGATGAGAAGAGATTAGTTTGTTATGTTTGGAAAGGGGTAGAGAGAATGAAATGAGGAAGTGATCGGATGTGTGGAGCGGGTTTACAGAGAGGTTAGAAGTAGTGCAGTTCCTTGAGAATATGAGATCAAGGACATTGCCAGCTTTATGAGTTGGTGGGATGGAGACAGTGAGAAAGCAAAGGCGGTTATCAGAGATGTTAGTTCGTCTATCTTCCCCGTCTGGAGGTTGAAGTCTCCGAGAAGTACAGCGGGAGGGCCAGTTTCAGGGATGTGTGATAGGAGATTATCCAATTCCTCCAAGAAGTCCCCCAAGGTGCCTGGTGGACGGTAGAGAACAACAATGGTTAATTGTATAGGATGGGTTACTGTGACGGCATGAAATTCAAAGGTGGAAGGAGTGAAGTTAGGTAGCTTGAAGAGGGAAAAGCTCCATTTGGGAGAGAGCAGGAGACCAGTGCCCCCTCCTCTGCCAGTGGGTCTGGGTGTATGGGAGAAGGAATATGCTGTGGAGAGAGCTGCTGGGGTGGATGTGTTGAATGGAGTAATCCAGGTCTCAGTGAGAGCAAGGAAATCCAGGGACTGCAGGGAGGCGTAGCCAGAGATGAAGTCAGCCTTAGGAACAGCTGACTGGCAGTTCCACAGGCCACCTGAAACTAGATGTTGGATGTCAGTGGAGCATGTGGGATAGACGAGAGCAGGCCGGTTATAGGGATTAGGAGATACATGGGGCCAGTGATAATTGCGAGAAGACACATGAACAGGAATGGAGAAAATACACATGATTATAGCATGAGGGGCTAGAAAGCTAAAGAAAATAGAAATAAGACACCAGCGATACTTAGCTCAATCAGAGTAGGATTTGCCTCCTCTTTGCCACCCTCGTGACTCCAGCAGGACTCCTTTGTCTTTGTCAGTCTTCGTCTGTCTGATGCTGAAGCTGACGCTGAAGGAAAGAGCTACCTAAAATGGACGCCTGATTGCCGAGTTCACACAGCTGTGGTGCCACGCCCCTCTAATTAGTTAACTCTCTACAGCTGATGGGCGACAGCTGAGAGGCCGTGCCTATTTTAATGCACGCTTGATTGCCTACTGAGCCCTGTTTAACAGGTTCACGTGATCAGATCTGAGATTTAAAATCTCTCAAAAGCGCCGATTTAGCTACAGTAGTTATACAAATGCCACTTTCATCACATTAGTATGCATGGAATGTGACATGTCGCCCCGCCCCTTTTTGACCGGAAGTCCCGTCCCGTTGACCGGAAGTCCCGCCCCTTTTTGTCCCGCCCCTTTTGCCCGGAAGTCCCGCCCCCCCTTTCGACCGGAAGTCCCGCCCCCAAACAGCATGCGAGATTAAAGAAGAGTTTGCATCGCTACCCCTCAAGGTGAAGGAAGAAGAAGGAGATATTCCCACACAGCCAGAAGGGAGAAGAGTCCTGACAAGCACCGTCTGGGAAACTAAAAGCGGACCCTCTGGGCGTTGGTATTACCGCTCAAGCCGTTTGGTGACGTTGGGTAAGGACCCCTCTGATGATTTTGTTTTGGAGTATTTTAATTCTACATGCGGGGTATTTCAAACGTCGTGCCTCTAACTGCATGGCTGGAAATGATTGATGGAAAAGCTACAAAGCTTAAAGAACTTTTTAAACAGAGTCAGACATCGATGGACATTATACTGGTGAAAAAGACCCTCACGTTTGCAGAGGACTCCGCCCCCCAATCAACATAACAAGTCCCACCCACCTCAGCAGATCATTTTAAAAGTAAGGACCCCTCAAGAACGTTCATGGATCTGAGAAAAACCAAGTCTCTCCCCACGATCTGCAGCCTGGATCAAACGCCTACAGGACCGCCATCCTCACCAATAATTTGGACACCAGATCTGGACAGCGCTATGGCTGGCATTGATATCACGGGGTGGCTGGATATGCCTCAACCTCCATCTACTCACGACTCTCCAGAGGAATCAACAGCAGTAGGCATTGATTCGCCATGCTTTCCTTGTGCTCCCGAGGGTGATGCTACAGAACGTGCTAGGACATCGGCATTCCTGAATACGGTAAAAGCAGTTGTAGTTCATCTGTTGGATAGAGTCGTATACCTTTACAGAAAGGAAACATGTAACGGATGTCAAGTCGATCACCCCAGTCAGATGCAGCACGAGTGTTTATTCCCTACCGGTGAATACTATCTGGATCGAAACTATGATGAAGTGGTAAAGAGACTATGGACCGTTCGCTTCATTCCAGCCATTCGGGACGCTCTGCACCAGAACCACCTTCAAGTGTCGGAGAGGAGAGTCTTTGGAGCTACCGAGGCGATTCTGCACAACCTCAGAAACACCAGACTCTTTGAGGCTAAAATCGAGAAGCTATACGAACAGCTTGTAGAGAACGACGAGACCCAACTGAAGATTACAAGAGCAGCTTGGGCCTTCTGGCAGCATTAGGAAGAGTTTTTATTTATTTTTGATACTTTTTTTTTTTTTTTAAAGTATGTTTTATTTTAATTTTACTTGATATAGTGTGTCCTTCCTTTTATTATTCTCTGCTTGGAGAAATGTTGTATATACGTATCAATAAAATGCTTTGCAAGAAAAACTTTTGTACTCATTACCTCAACGGGGTGTAACAGGAAACATGTCTGAGAAACGTGTTATGCATAGGGTGTATTACACTCCATCTAATCCAGGGAGTTTAGGAGGTGTGGATAAACTCCATAGAGCTGTACAGAATGAAATGGGTAAACAAATAAATGTAGAGAAAGTCAGAGAATATTTATCTGAGCAGGACGCATATACTTTGCATAAGCCGGCAAGGGTGCATTTTGTAAGAAACAGAGTTTTCGTACTCAGACCGCTGCAGCAATTTCAAGCAGATCTCTGCGATATGCAGTCGCTGTCCGAATATAATGATGGTTTTAATTATTTGTTAACAGTCGTAGATGTGTTTTCGAAAAAAG